>NC_086454.1:106142263-106442263 GCF_028390025.1 Pseudophryne corroboree | reverse complement strand
GAACTTTCCTTTGGGGGTCCAGTGGGCTATATGTTATGAAACAGATTCAAGACATTTCCACACATTTGTTCCTTTTTTTCTTGTTTCATACATTGGACTGGAGTTGAATAAACCCTCAATCATAACCACATATAGAAGACGGAGATTAAGGACTACTACTGTGGATACATAAGGAATGTATAATCTATTTTCTTATTAGTGAGCGCTCATACGAGTATTTTCTTCCGTTAAATTGTTGAGCTTGAAATTACCCCCATAGCTTCAACTAAAATCTGGAATAATTAGCAGCAAACAAATCAGTGACTCTAAGGGGTATATTTACTAAAGGTCGGTTTTTGGGCTATTTTCTTTTGGTTGCGCTTCAGTGAATCTCTTTCCCATGTCTCAAAATCAACAGAAAAAAATTACCAAAAACCAAAAACCCACCACTTTAGAACTTATGACCAACATTTATATATTTTACATAGACAACTATAGGAGGGGCTGATTTACAAGTCGTGTTTGGGATATGTACTGCACATATCAATATGATGTGTGCACGCTTCTTACTGTAAGTGAAGAAATTGTTAAAAAAATATATTAAAAAAATGGTGTGGGTTCCCCCCCAAAAAAGAGTAACCAGCCCAGGACCTCTAAACCCATTCTGTTACTTGAAAATTAGGAAAAACCAGCATGGTGTACTCCCATTTTTCCAGTAACCAGCATCAGGCTTAACAAGCTGGCCATAGAAGGGAGACACACATCACGGGGTCTCTTGCCATCACATCATCCTGCCCCAAACTGGTTACCCCATGCCTGGAATTTCTCAGGATGTGGAAGCGCCGCCCCAATAAAGGGGTCCCGCTTCCCAGGGATCCCCCAGGCTTGGGGCTATATTATACCAATTGTACAGAGAGTACATTATGTACATTACTGTACATTGGTGCACTTTTGTTATTGGAGTACGTGAAAAAAAAACAACTTAAATCCAGGTCATAGAAAGTATTGTAGTCTGCTGAAAATTCCGAACTGTTGGGGTTAATACATACAATGCTGGCACTCAGTGGTTTCTAACAAGATACTGTGCGGTAGCATCCAAATAAGTTGCAAGCAGCCTTAGCATAATGTCCCAAAGGCAGCACTCCAAGAAAAGAAGACAATGGAGACAAGAAGTCCAGCAATGTTTCAGAGCATTTACTGCTCTTTTGTCAAGCATAAACATCAATATCAAAATACTGACTATTTAAATGCTTTCCACCTCTCACCATGTGTACTCCAAGCACCACCTTCCAGTCAAGTAAAATCAGACACAGGTGCTAGCTATCCACTTAATAAACTTACAAAGTGTTATACAAACTGTCATGACCACCGGCCGATTATCCAGAAACACCAATCCGAGAATCGCTGTCCGTGACTTCTGGATTACTTTAACCACGTCACTGCCACCAGCAAGAAGATTTTAGCGACTAAACGCAAGGCTGTCTTTGCTTCGGCCTACACACACTTATTAATACATCACAAAATAATAGCATGGACCATTAAGACTTTGGGCATAAGAATCACAGAACCAAAATTAGAAATTAGGTATTTAATTTCAAGAATATCTTCAGAGCTTTAGTTATAAAAAAAAGAGTTACAAAGATTATGAGAAATATTTAAAAGTACACACAGATCAGGATACAATTTCAAATAAAACAAAAGTAAGGATAATTTCAGAAACCTAACTTACTTAACAACAGGTAGGCATTCTGTGTGGAGGGATTTCACAGTGTAGAAGAAATGGTGCATTCCCAGCTCTTGGCTGTTTCCCTCAGAAATGAACAACACAGTACAGTATGTGTGAGAGGGGCAGATATAGCCACCTCACAGCTGCAGCCCCCATCATTTCCTTAATTCTCTCAATGCTGTGTACCTGGGCAGTGAGAAACCAGACTTCCTTTTGGTTTCACTTTCAACAGCTGTTTTTCTTATAAGTTTCAAGAGGCCAGGTTTCTTGACTTGACCTGGCTTTTCTGAAATGTTTCTTCTAACTATAGTTTATAGCTTCTTAGATAAGGTAAGGGCCATAAACTAACCTCCGACTCCCCACTATACATCAAGTGTCTACTCCCATATCTGTGTAGCTATGAGTTCACTTAGGCTGGCATTCATGTTGTGTCACAGACTCCATTACATTATACATTAGACATTACATACAAGTCTTATATCGCTGGATGCAAGTAAACATCCCATTTTGTCACACAAGCAACAAACATACAGTACAGAAATAACACAGACAAATACATATTAAAAATAATGGCATAGATATTGATACAATATATTCACAAAATGTAAAAATACAGATAATAAAATATGCATCAATATCCAGCAAAGAGCACAGAGCAATATAGTCATGGTAACAGGATTAAACGATCTCAGCTGGATCACAGGAGAGAACTGAAGGGGTTGAGTTTTAAAAATGTTGAAGAAGGTCACCTATAGGATCCTTCAAATTTCAAATTAAATTATCTTGTTTTTGTCTTATGTGCAACTGGGAGACTATGGCACAAATTGGTGAATCATTTATTCTAAATAAGAAATCTGGCTGTATGACAGGAAATATTTCCAATCTATATTAGTACTCACACAGTCTTTATGTATTACAGTTTTCTTAATTAGTTTAAAGTTTCCTCTGACATTTTTCTTATAGTTACTTGGGATTTCAATAGCAGTCATTGGGGGGTATTCAATTATTTGAAAATTCAGTTGGGTCTCTGTTTTTTCCTATCTAACAGACAGGCAAAAACAGACACCCAACTGACTTTTCAAACAATTGAATTCCTCCCAATGTGTTTATTCTTTATTATTAGGTGATTAGGTTACTATAGTATTAATATGAATGACATCTTTATGAGAAATGTATGCCAGTCTGTAGTCTCAATTTTTTCCAACTTGGTTTAATACTTGAATAGAATCACAGCCTCAGTGCTTCATAGTGTTTTGTTTCTAGAAGTCTTGAACTTCTTCTGGTTATCTTTTTACCTCAATGAAATCTCACAATTGACTACTCCGTACATCTCTAACTTTTTTCAGACAGCTAAATTTCTCATTAGTAGTACTAAGCTTTGGAGAGAGATTCAGTGGAGAGAGCTATAGGGGCAGTTTAACAACAAGTGATACTCTTATGTATTTTTGGTATTAAATATATAATGGGAGTAATTGGAAAGTCTGTCTTCAGAAAACCAACAGTGTCTTCAACTATCCATCCTTGGGTAAATGCCAGGTTTGGCCTTTAAAAAACATCTAGATAATGTCTTAGACATGGCATACCAAAAATACATAAAACTTTGAACAGGCCTCCTGGCCGTCCAATTATATCTGCACGTAAGTCACTTTTTTCTAAAGTGGCACAATATGTTGATAGTTTTTTGCAGGTCTGTGTTAGGAAAACCAACAGCTACTTAAGAGATACGGAAGATTTTTTGAGACTACTAAATCTACAATCCCATGTTGGCCAGAGGATTATGGTCACCATGGATGTAGTATCACTGTACACGGTAATACCCCATACGGAAGGGTTCGCCATGACTAGACGAGCGTTGACTGCATCACATAAGGGCTCCCCTCCGGTTGACTTCTTGATGGATCTGTTGGAACTGATCTTGACCTGTAATTATTTCACGTATGGGGGGCGATACTATCTCCAAACGGCTGGTACAGCGATGGGGAGTAATATAGCCCCATCGTATGCAAATCTATATATGGATGCGTATGAGACTATGAACATCATCCCGCCATTTGGGGATAGTATCGCCTTCTATCGAAGATTCATAGATGATGTTTTTCTTATATGGGTGGATACCCAGGAAGCCTTAATGAATATGGTGGAGCATTTGAATGGTCTTGAATCAACGATTAGGTTCACTATGCACTCGAGTACTGAAACAGTAGATTTCTTAGATGTCAGTATTTACACCACCAATGACGGCTATGGTTTCAGATTGTATAGAAAGCCGACTGACAGGAATACCTTACTGTCATTTGACAGTCATCACCCTGGTTCATTGAAACAAAATCTACCCATATCTCAATTTTTAAGGGTTCTCAGAAATAATTCGGATCAAGAAGTGGCTGTCAAACAATTGGAGGAGATGAAAGTGAGATTTGAGACAAGGGGATATGACAAACAGACCATCAGCAGATGCCTACATAAAGCCAAAAATATTCATAGGGGAGCCTCACACAAAAAATGCAAGGAGGATAATCCGTTTGTTATCTCCACTACATTTAATACGGCCGGTCCGGCTATTCGAAAAGCGGTCAGAAAACTATGGCCAGTAGTAAAAACAGATCCGGCTCTTATGAAAAAACTACCTGACAAACCATTACTAAGCTTCAGACGTGCTCATAATCTGAAAGACATCCTGATGCAGCCGGACAGATCAATGCCACAAGCCTCAGATATGTGGCTGATGCCTAAGAAATTAGGATGTTTCAGGTGTATAAATTGCACCACATGTAGAAGCATGACCACAGGTCAATTTTTCCATCACCCACATACAGGAGCGAAAATATCTATTCGCCATAGATTGACATGTACCTCTGACTATGTGGTGTATACCTTGACGTGTCCATGCTCCTTAGTGTATGTGGGAAAGACTATTCGTCCATTCCACGAAAGAATGGCCAACCACCGACTTTCCATCAGGAATGCTATAACAAGTGGCACCTCAGATAAACCTGTGGCCAGACACTTTTGTGAAGAACGACATCCTTTGGCATCCCTGAGGAGTATGGTGATTGACAGAGTGGAGCTGCCAAAAAGAGGTGGAGACCGAGCGAAACTTCTACTGAAACGAGAAGCTGCGTGGATTTATAGATTGGACACAATACGACCTCGTGGCCTTAATGATGGAATACACTACAGTATTTTTTTGTAATGACGGACCCATGATGGCTCCATGGTTATTTCCTTATTCATTTTTATTTTTTATTTCTTATTATTTTTTATATATATATATTTTTTTTTTGTTCCTGTCATCGGTTTTTTAATTTTTATTTTGTTCTATACAATCCTTGAAACCGAAAACCAATATGAGATACAGGATCCTATTGTACACATTAGGGATCTCTGAGGAATCATATATTAATGATTGGGACGGGATCCATCATATGTGTATAATTAGGACCAAGTAATAGATCTTGAATTGATATGTGATGGTCTTTATAATGATACTCAGTATATCTTATTCTCCTCTGACAAAAACTTACTCCCTCTGCAGCCTTAACTAGATATAAATGTGTGTATATTTTTTTTTATATACACATATGTCCTATTTAGGTGATTACATATACTATATTGCTAACTGTGCATTATAAACTCAATAGGAATGTGGTGCGCCCTTAAGACGCACCTCTCTTTGTGGTAGTGGCTTTTTGCGTTCCACGACCCGGATGTCCGATTTACGGTGGAACGCATTTGATCACACTGGGCCTGTTAGTAAATAGCGCCTTGACGAACTGAGTTTGTGATGAACTTATGCGTTCCACAGTCCGGATGACCGGCCTATGGTGGAGCGCATCGGATCTCATTAAACTTGTTTCCAGGTAGCGCCTTGAAGCTCCGATCATGTGACCTTTTGCGTTCCACAGTCCGGATGTCCGGCCTATGGTGGAGCGCATCGGATCTCACTAAGCTTATTGCTAGGTAGCGCCTTGAAGCGCCGATCGTGTGACCCGCCACTTGAGGACACACTGTGATGATGTCCTGTATGCTAATGCGCTTTCACGAATGCGTTCCACGGACCGGAAGTGCGGCCGGCGGTGGAACGCACGCCGTGTTTATTGATTCTATTGTGTAAAAATGGGATGTTGGCTGCAAGAGGGGGTGAGAGAGATATCATTGATATGGTGATACGATATAATACAGTGACCTTTTGATTTTAATATATGTCTATTGAAATGTCTAATGTATGTAATTGTTTGTGATATGGGGTGTGGGGGAGTTGCTGAGATTAATTGGTGGGAGGGATTTACATGGGTATATAGGTAGCACTAGTTCATTGCACTGGTATCTTGACAAAGGTCAGAACCATGACCGAAACGTCGACATAAACTATTTGCTGCTGATGGTTTGAATAAACTTTTCTCTACTTGAAGACTGGTGAGTGCTCCCCTAATTTGGAATTATATATATATATATATATATATATCTCAATCAAAGGCCCAGACCATGTACTATCTAATTGTTAGCTACAGTAAGCATCTATGTTGAATGACCATACCTGTAAGCAGGGGCCCCTACCACTGCATTCCACCAGTGGGCCCTTCATGCCCTTTTCATCACTGCTTGTAGCTGTCCTCTAGTTGCTACAGTATGTCTGGGAAAACCACAGCATTACCTTATTCAGTATTTCTGTTTCAGGCTGAGACCATAATGCTGTGTATAGTAGTTTTAAACAGACATTGTGATTTGTGATTTTTTTTCAGCACAGATAATGTTCCAGATTCCAAGCTGGCAGTAATGGAAAAGCATTAGTTGTAGGATAATTCATAGGTCAGGTCTGATGGAAATATGATTGCTGGTGGCACTACTGTATGACTAAGAGGCAATAATTAGCAGAAGCAGCTGTTACGTTACCTAAATAGAGCCAGTACTTAACATTATAGTGAATAGACAGAGGATTTTTTGTTAAAATGAGCAGTTATATGGGTGGACCACGTTGTACTGAAAGCTAAACATTTCCACTGTGTAATGATTGGCCTTTAAGCTTATTAGACTACATTTTAATCTGTATACATAAAAAAAAAATATGGAAAGTCAAAAGTTCACTTGAGGTTGATTTATTTTTATAAGAGTGTAAAACATGGGCTAACGTGATGTGAAAAATGTCAACACAACTCTCTTTTTACTATTCAGCATTTCATTATTTATGAGGCGATCATGGGTTTTGTGAATTATATTCTAATTATGGTTATATTTTGTAATTAAAAAATATCCATTAATTACCAACCTTGCCATAGTGGTTTGCTGTCTGTCTGTATTAGGGACATGGGGTTGATTCCAATAAGGACACTATATGTGTGGAGTTTGTATGTTCACCCCATGTAGAGTTTGTATGCTCACATAGTGGTAAGTTAGTTGACTTCTAACTAAGTGGACATTAGTGTTATTTGACTCATATTAATAAATTCAATTATTGAAACTGTAAGAGAATAACACTCAAAAATAAAGATACAGCCATCCAGATTATTCCCGTAGGTGTCTAAAAAACAAACGGGAATGAAGAAATGAAGGGAATGTATATATAACAAAGAGTTTGGAATAGCCCTTATTATAAAGTTTGTGTTATTTTACCAATAATAGGGAATCAGAAGACGAGTGGGCTGAGGGGGGGGGGGGGGGGGGGGGTTTGCAAAATTAAAAGAGGAAGGACAGAAGAAAATCAGGGAAGAAATTACATACAAAAATAGGGGTTATGGATCAAATGGTCAACAGTCAGAAGGTCAACAATGTCTAGGTCAACCCAAAATAGTTGATATGCACAAGGTCAACATGGTCGACATGTTGAGATAAAAGTGGTCAAGGTCAACATGACTTTTTTTTTTAAAATTGTGTCAAAATGTTCCTTCCATCGCGTGGACCCCCAATTAGTGCACTGCGTTCACTCTCCATACTATGTAAAAGGTTACTATTCCCATTTGCAGTCCACACGGATAGTAAAGTATGACTATGTCCTGAAAATTAAAAATATTCCCCCCCAAAATAATAACTTTTTGACCATGTCAGCCATATGCATGTCGACCTATTGCTTGTCTACCTTTTCTCACTGTCAACCTATCAACTGGATACCAAAAATAGGTCAGCAATAAATAACAATAGCAAAGCAAATCTTAAGACTACTGTACTTTGAGAGATGATCCTGAAGTGGGAGACAATTGGGGCGCCTCAACAAGCTTAAATACGAGAGTAAGTTCAATAGACCCAGAGTGCTGGGAGTATGTGGCTCTATCATCCTCAGTCACCTATTCATGCCAAGGAACCACTTGACTATGGGGAGAATGCTGATGTGGGCAAATTTTGAAAAATACTTTCTGGAAGTGGAATGAAGGGGCAATTTTCCAAATCTGGGCAATTGAAGTTTTGATGGGAGTTATCATATGTTCCAAAGCATATCTATCATGTTTAGGGAAGTACTGGGGTTACAGGTACTGCACAAGAGAGCCACAGTAAGGAAACGATCAATGTGGGTGTCACAAACCTTGGCGGTCAGGGTACTGATGTCTCTCCAATGTGACTGAATGTGGAAAATCTCAGACAACATGCAACAAGTCACCATCTTGGGAACAGTTGTGCCAACAGGACTAAGGGGGACATGTACTAAGAAGTGATAAAAGTGGAGAAGTGAGCCAGTGGAGAAGTTGCCCAGAGGTATATTTACTAAAGTGCTTGTTTATAGAAGTGGAGATGTTGCCCATAACAACCAATCAGATTCTACTTATCATTTATCTAGCACTTTCTAGAAGATAATAGCTAGAATCTGATTGGTTGCAATGGGCAAAATCTCCAACATATACCCCTTAGGGGGGTTATCCTATTAGGTGCAATCCTTTTTAGGCTAATAAAAAATGGCCTGCGATTTTTGACCGCTGGTCATTATCGTGCTATCCAATTATAGGCTGTTTTAATCGGCCAAAAAAGGACTTATAATCGTGTTCCTGATCCCATGTGTTAGTGTGGCTTCAATGGTTGCTTATCACAGATTATGCTTTGGGTGCCTAAGGCACCCGAAGCATAATTCCTGACAACTGCTGGTTTACGGGGGTAATTGAATAGGCCTCAGCGAACCTTATAGTTCGTTGGGAGTATTGCCACCTAGCAATAGCTGATGCGGGATGTACTAAAGGAAAAATGTGGTAAAACCCCCGAAAATGGGGGGTTTACCGCATTTTCAAATGTACTAAGACCCTACTGCCGCGTTTTCGCCGTCCAGGGTATTGCCATCTCTGGATGGCGATACCCTATAGAAGCCTATGGGCTTCTTATCGCCAACCGCCCAACCCGCCGCCGACGCCGACCCCCCCTCCCCGCCGGTTTACCTTCCTCCAGGCAGCCCTGGTCCCGGAAGGCAGTCTTCTCCTCTCCCTAGCAACGCAGCCGGAGGTCCTTCCGGTTGCAGGGGGGAGGAGGAGGCGCCGGGGGGCAGCCTGCTGCTGCTTCCCGGCGTCTAGGCAGTGTGAAGATCCCGGGGAGGTGACGGAGAACCCCAGCAGAAAACCTCACAGGTATCGCGGGGGGCCTCCATCACTGCATTGCGATATTGATCGCATATGTTAGTACATATGCGATCAACATTGTAGCGATAAGCGGCGAGGGGCGGCGATGTATCTTAATACATCCCGCCCCTGGTGGGTTAAGTAGCAAGCATCCTGATTCTCAGCTGTAAGACAGGGAAGTGACATTTTGACATCACTAACCTGCCGACACTAAGGCTAGGGCCACACATAGTGGCCAAGCGGGATGCCGCAGAACAGAATCTGGCCAGTGACACATGGGATTTCAATGCAACACAGTGCAGCACAGCTGCACTGTGTGAACATACAGTATACATTAAAATCTATGTGTTCACATTGAAATCCCGCCATCCTGTTACCGGCCCAACCGCAGCATGCTGTGGTTGGATAAGGTGGTGGCAGGACTGACGCATATGTGTGGGTGCCTGCATAGGCGCCCATGTGCAGTCTCCTTCCATCCAAGTGGGTCCTGTTCATGTGTGGCCCTAGCCTAACCGTGAAGTTGCACCTGCACAGTAGGGTAGGTTGTGCACAGGTCACATGCACACTAGCAGCTGGGCAGGGCTAACACTCACTGGGTGAGATTCAAATGATATATCACGCCCAATTTCCTTTCTAAAATGATCTCCGTTATCGCGCATATTGCGCCCATAGTAATCAGGTTAACTGTATAAAGGGTTGGGTACCTCACCACTCCTGGGGTAGCGAGCTGAAATAATGATACAACGTCCCTGAGGGCAGAAACAGAACGAGTGTGGAAAGGGGTGAAAAGAATTGAATCTCCCCCACTGAATCAGATTTTTCTTCAGTGCTGAAGTATGAGAACGCAGTCTCATCTCTCTGACTGACACACTGTTCTTTCCTCATATCATTGGCGTAAGTTCACCTCAGTCACCCGGAGGCATGATAAATGTTAATGCCACCCCTAAATATATGTCAGTCATCACAATAAAATAGATACTAGCATACCTTTATAGCACATGTACAGTGTTCCCTCATCCACCAGCGGGTCCTAATGGAGATGCTTCAGCGCAGCGGTATGATGATATATACAAAAAACACACATGCCTCTTTCACTTAAACACACACACACACACACACACACACACACACACACGTCTGTTTCACTTAAACACACACACACTTGCCTCTCATTTTAACACACACACTCATACACGCCTCTCACTTAAACACACACATACATATGCGTTGTGCGCAGAATTATTGATCCCGCGTGTTAACCATGTAGCGCTACATATAGTCACAGCAGGAGCCTGCTGGCAGACACTGTCAGCCATCAGAGAACAGACTGGAGGGTGTGGCACAGCACAGCCACCACAAGGACCGTACTCAGTCAGCAACCTGAATGTTAATATGCCAGGAAGGGTTAGGCTGAGGAGTAAGGGTGTGTACACACGGTGAGATATTGTCTTTCGATTTTGACTATATAGTCAAAATCTCAAGAAAAGTTAGTGCAGATCGCAAGTTGAAAGTCACCTTGCGATCCCGATTCGATCCCGATGCGCGGTCCCGCCAGGTCGGCATCACAAGAAAAGATAGACTGTGCAGGCAAGTCAATCCTTGCTAGATCGGTGTACTATCTAGTTCATCTCACATGTCAATTACATCTCATATAAGACAAAATCTCACATAAGCCAAATCGTAAGCACACATAGTCCATATCTCAAGAAAAGTTACTCAAAAATCGGTGGTGCTGGGCTCCGGGGAGTTCAAGGGAAATCGCAAGTGAAAATCGCAAAGATAGCAAAGATCTCACCGTGTGTTCACACCCTAAGGTTAATTACTGCAGGTTAGGGGACGCTAGGCTGAAGATTTGCCTAGGGTGCAGAGAGACTTTGCATCGGCCCTGCTGACAATGCTGTTATGCCTTTAATCTACTTCTGATTTTATTGATTTTTCATTCTACAAACCCACTTTTTTATAACCTTATAATGTATGTTTCAAAGTACAAGGAGGGGGAGCACACACTACATACAGCACAGTACAGGCAGTGGCGGATTTCCCACTAGGCACGTGAGGCACGTGCCTAAGGGCGGCATTTGCTGGGAGGCGGCACACCAGGCTGATAAGGGCCAGGTGACTCTTTTTTTTTTTCATCATTCCCACTTATTTTTTTATATTTTATTTAGCAAATGATGGGGTTTGACAATGGGCAGCAAATTGTCGTCCAGGAGTTTGTAGTAGGGTGAGGCTGGGACTGCTTTGGTGGTCTTGAGGCCTTTCGGTCTGGCACCTGAAATGAAGGGGGCAATAACGTGATATGGGAGGGAGGGGGGGGGGGCAGTGGCCAATAATGTGCCTAACGGCAGCCTGACCCCTAAATCCGCCCCAGAGTACAGGGAGGGGGAGCGCACACTACATACAGCAAAGTACAGGAAAGGGAGCACACACTACATACAGCACAGTACAGGAAGGAAGCACACACTACATACAGCACAGTACAGTACAGGAAGGGAGCACACACTACATACAGCACAGTACAGTAAGGGAGCACACACTACATACAGCACAGGAAAGGAGCACACACTACATACAGCACAGGAAAGGAGCACACACTACATACAGCACAGGAAAGGAGCACACACTACATACAGCACAGTACAGGAAGGGAGCACACACTACATACAGCACAGTACAGGAAGGGAGCACACACTACATACAGCACAGTACAGGGAGGGAGCACACACTACATACAGCACAGTACAGTACAGGAAGGGAGCACACACTGCATACAGCACAGTACAGGGAGGGAGCACACACTACATACAGCACAGTACAGGAAGGGAGCACACACTACATACAGCTCAGTACAGGAAGGGAGCACACACTACATACAGCACAGGAAAGGAGCACACACTACATACAGCACAGTACAGGGTGGGAGCACACACTACATACAGCACAGTACAGGAAGGGAGCACACACTACATACAGCACAGGAAAGGAGCACACACTACATACAGCACAGGAAAGGAGCACACACTACATACAGCACAGTACAGGAAGGGAACACACACTACATACAGCACAGTACAGGGAGGATGCACACACTACATACAGCACAGTACAGGGTGGGAGCACACACTACATACAGCACAGTACAGGAAGGGAGCACACACTACATACAGCACAGTACAGGAAGGGAGCACACACTACATACAGCACAGGAAAGGAGCACACACTACATACAGCACAGGAAAGGAGCACACACTACATACAGCACAGTACAGGAAGGGAACACACACTACATACAGCACAGTACAGGGAGGATGCACACACTACATACAGCACAGTACACGGAGGGAGCACACACTACATACAGCACAGTACAGGAAGGGAGCACACACTACATACAGCACAGTACAGGAAGGGAGCACACACTACATACAGCACAGTACAGGAAGGGAGCACACACTACATACAGCACAGTACAGGAAAGGGAGCACACACTACATACAGCACAGTACAGGGAGGGAGCACACACTACATACAGTACAGTACAGTACAGGGAGGGAGCACACACTACATACAGCACAGTACAGGAAGGGAGCACACACTACATACAGCACAGTACAGGAAGGGAGCACACACTACATACAGCACAGTACAGGAAGGGAGCACACACTACATACAGCACAGTACAGTACAGGAAGGGAGCACACACTACATACAGCACAGTGCAGTAAGGGAGCACACACTACATACAGCACAGTACAGGAAGGGAGCACACACTACATACAGCACAGTACAGGAAGGGAGCACACACTATATACAGCACAGTACAGGAAGGGAGCACACACTACATACAGCACAGTACAGGAAGGGAGCACACACTACATACAGCACAGTACAGTACAGGAAGGGAACACACACTACATACAGCACAGTACAGGGAGGGAGCACACACTACATACAGCACAGTACAGGGTGGGAGCACACACTACATACAGCACAGTACAGGAAGGGAGCACACACTACATACAGCACAGGAAAGGAGCACACACTACATACAGCACAGGAAAGGAGCACACACTACATACAGCACAGTACAGGAAGGGAGCACACACTACATACAGCACAGTACAGGAAGGGAGCACACACTACATACAGCACAGGAAAGGAGCACACACTACATCCAGCACAGGAAAGGAGCACACACTACATACAGCACAGTACAGGAAGGGAACACACACTACATACAGCACAGTACAGGGAGGATGCACACACTACATACAGCACAGTACACGGAGGGAGCACACACTACATACAGCACAGTACAGGAAGGGAGCACACACTACATACAGCACAGTACAGGAAGGGAGCACACACTACATACAGCACAGTACAGGAAGGGAGCACACACTACATACAGCACAGTACAGGAAAGGGAGCACACACTACATACAGCACAGTACAGGGAGGGAGCACACACTACATACAGTACAGTACAGGGAGGGAGCACACACTACATACAGCACAGTACAGGAAGGGAGCACACACTACATACAGCACAGTACAGGAAGGGAGCGCACACTACATACAGCACAGTACAGGAAGGGAGCACACACTACATACAGCACAGTACAGTACAGGAAGGGAGCACACACTACATACAGCACAGTACAGTAAGGGAGCACACACTACATACAGCACAGTACAGGAAGGGAGCACACACTACATACAGCACAGTACAGGAAGGGCGCACACACTATATACAGCACAGTACAGGAAGGGAGCACACACTACATACAGCTCAGTACAGGAAGGGAGCACACACTACATACAGCACAGGAAAGGAGCACACACTACATACAGCACAGTACAGGGTGGGAGCACACACTACATACAGCACAGTACAGGAAGGGAGCACACACTACATACAGCACAGTACAGGAAGGGAGCACACACTACATACAGCACAGTGCAGTAAGGGAGCACACACTACATACAGCACAGTACAGGAAGGGAGCACACACTACATACAGCACAGTACAGGAAGGGAGCACACACTATATACAGCACAGTACAGGAAGGGAGCACACACTACATACAGCACAGTACAGGAAGGGAGCACACACTACATACAGCACAGTACAGTACAGGAAGGGAACACACACTACATACAGCACAGTACAGGGAGGGAGCACACACTACATACAGCACAGTACAGGGTGGGAGCACACACTACATACAGCACAGTACAGGAAGGGAGCACACACTACATACAGCACAGGAAAGGAGCACACACTACATACAGCACAGGAAAGGAGCACACACTACATACAGCACAGTACAGGAAGGGAGCACACACTACATACAGCACAGTACAGGAAGGGAGCACACACTACATACAGCACAGGAAAGGAGCACACACTACATCCAGCACAGGAAAGGAGCACACACTACATACAGCACAGTACAGGAAGGGAACACACACTACATACAGCACAGTACAGGGAGGATGCACACACTACATACAGCACAGTACACGGAGGGAGCACACACTACATACAGCACAGTACAGGAAGGGAGCACACACTACATACAGCACAGTACAGGAAGGGAGCACACACTACATACAGCACAGTACAGGAAGGGAGCACACACTACATACAGCACAGTACAGGAAAGGGAGCACACACTACATACAGCACAGTACAGGGAGGGAGCACACACTACATACAGTACAGTACAGGGAGGGAGCACACACTACATACAGCACAGTACAGGAAGGGAGCACACACTACATACAGCACAGTACAGGAAGGGAGCGCACACTACATACAGCACAGTACAGGAAGGGAGCACACACTACATACAGCACAGTACAGTACAGGAAGGGAGCACACACTACATACAGCACAGTACAGTAAGGGAGCACACACTACATACAGCACAGTACAGGAAGGGAGCACACACTACATACAGCACAGTACAGGAAGGGCGCACACACTATATACAGCACAGTACAGGAAGGGAGCACACACTACATACAGCACAGTACAGGAAGGGAGCACACACTACATACAGCACAGTACAGTACAGGAAGGGAACACACACTACATACAGCACAGTACAGGGAGGGAGCACACACTACATACAGCACAGTACAGGGTGGGAGCACACACTACATACAGCACAGTACAGGAAGGGAGCACACACTACATACAGCACAGGAAAGGAGCACACACTACATACAGCACAGGAAAGGAGCACACACTACATACAGCACAGTACAGGAAGGGAACACACACTACATACAGCACAGTACAGGGAGGATGCACACACTACATACAGCACAGTACACGGAGGGAGCACACACTACATACAGCACAGTACAGGAAGGGAGCACACACTACATACAGCACAGTACAGGAAGGGAGCACACACTACATACAGCACAGTACAGGAAGGGAGCACACACTACATACAGCACAGTACAGGAAAGGGAGCACACACTACATACAGCACAGTACAGGGAGGGAGCACACACTACATACAGTACAGTACAGGGAGGGAGCACACACTACATACAGCACAGTACAGAAAGGGAGCACACACACTACATACAGCACAGTACAGGAAGGGAGCACACACTACATACAGCACAGTACAGGAAGGGAGCACACACTACATACAGCACAGTACAGGAAGGGAGCACACACTACATACAGCACAGGAAAGGAGCACACACTACATACAGCACAGGAAAGGAGCACACACTACATACAGCACAGTACAGGAAGGGAACACACGCTACATACAGCACAGTTCAGGGAGGATGCACACACTACATACAGCACAGTACACGGAGGGAGCACACACTACATACAGCACAGTACAGGAAGGGAGCACACACTACATACAGCACAGTACAGGAAAGGGAGCACACACTACATACAGCACAGTACAGGGAGGGAGCACACACTACATACAGTACAGTACAGGGAGGGAGCACACACTACATACAGCACAGTACAGTAAGGGAGCACACACTACATACAGCACAGTACAGGAAGGGAGCACACACTACATACAGCACAGTACAGGAAGGGAGCACACACTACATACAGTACAGGAAGGGAGCGCACACTACATACAGCACAGTACAGTTAGGGAGCACACACTAAATACAGTACAGGAAGGGAGCGCACACTACATACAGCACAGTACAGGAAGGGAGCACACACTACATACAGTACAGGAAGGGAGCGCACACTACATACAGCACAGTACAGGAAGGGAGCACACACTACATACAGCACAGTACAGGGAGGGAGCACACACTACATACAGCACAGTACAGGAAAGGGAGCACACACTACATACAGCACAGTACAGGAAGGGAGCACACACTACATACAGCACAGTACAGGAAAGGGAGCACACACTACATAAAGCACAGTACAGGAAGTGAGCCCACACTACATACAGCACAGTACAGGAAGGGATCACACACTACATACAGCACAGTACAGTAAGGGAGCACACACTACATACAGTACAGGAAGGGAGCACACACTACATACAGCACAGTACAGGAAGGGAGCACACACTACATACAGCACAGTACAGGAAAGGGAGCACACACTACATACAGCACAGTACAGGAAGGGAGCACACACTACATACAGCACAGTACAGGAAGGGAGCACACACTACATACAGCACAGTACAGTAAGGGAGCACACACTACATACAGTACAGGAAGGGAGCGCACACTACATACAGTACAGGAAGGGAGCACACACTACATACAGCACAGTACAGGAAGGGAGCACACACTACATACAGCACAGTACAGTAAGGGAGCACACACTACATACAGTACAGGAAGGGAGCGCACACTACATACAGTACAGGAAGGGAGCACACACTACATACAGCACAGTACAGTAAGGGAGCACACACTACATACAGCACAGTACAGGAAGGGAGCACACACTACATACAGCACAGTACAGGAAAGGGAGCACACACTACATACAGCACAGTACAGGGAGGGAGCACACACTACATACAGTACAGTACAGGGAGGGAGCACACACTACATACAGCACAGTACAGAAAGGGAGCACACACACTACATACAGCACAGTACAGGAAGGGAGCACACACTACATACAGCACAGTACAGGAAGGGAGCACACACTACATACAGCACAGTACAGGAAGGGAGCACACACTACATACAGCACAGTACAGGAAGGGAACATACAGCACAGGAAAGGAGCACACACTACATACAGCACAGTACAGGAAGGGAGCACACACTACATACAGCACAGTACAGGAAAGGGAGCACACACTACATACAGCACAGTACAGGGAGGGAGCACACACTACATGCAGTACAGTACAGGGAGGGAGCACACACTACATACAGCACAGTACAGTAAGGGAGCACACACTACATACAGCACAGTACAGGAAGGGAGCACACACTACATACAGTACAGGAAGGGAGCGCACACTACATACAGCACAGTACAGTAAGGGAGCACACACTAAATACAGTACAGGAAGGGAGCGCACACTACATACAGCACAGTACAGGAAGGGAGCACACACTACATACAGTACAGGAAGGGAGCGCACACTACATACAGCACAGTACAGGAAGGGAGCACACACTACATACAGCACAGTACAGGGAGGGAGCACACACTACATACAGCACAGTACAGGAAAGGGAGCGCACACTACATACAGCACAGTACAGGAAGGGAGCACACACTACATACAGCACAGTACAGGAAAGGGAGCACACACTACATACAGCACAGTACAGGAAGTGAGCCCACACTACATACAGCACAGTACAGGAAGGGATCACACACTACATACAGCACAGTACAGTAAGGGAGCACACACTACATACAGTACAGGAAGGGAGCACACACTACATACAGCACAGTACAGGAAGGGAGCACACACTACATACAGCACAGTACAGGAAAGGGAGCACACACTACATACAGCACAGTACAGGAAGGGAGCACACACTACATACAGCACAGTACAGGAAGGGAGCACACACTACATACAGCACAGTACAGTAAGGGAGCACACACTACATACAGTACAGGAAGGGAGCGCACACTACATACAGTACAGGAAGGGAGCACACACTACATACAGCACAGTACAGTAAGGGAGCACACACTACATACAGTACAGGAAGGGAGCACACACTACATACAGTACAGTAAGGGAGCACACACTACATACAGTACAGGAAGGGAGCACACACTACATACAGTACAGTAAGGGAGCACACACTACATACAGCACAGGAAAGGAGCACACACTACATACAGCACAGGAAAGGAGCACACACTACATACAGCACAGTACAGGAAGGGAACACACACTACATACAGCACAGTACAGGGAGGATGCACACACTACATACAGCACAGTACACGGAGGGAGCACACACTACATACAGCACAGTACAGGAAGGGAGCACACACTACATACAGCACAGTACAGGAAGGGAGCACACACTACATGCAGCACAGTACAGGAAGGGAGCACACACTACATACAGCACAGTACAGGAAAGGGAGCACACACTACATACAGCACAGTACAGGGAGGGAGCACACACTACATACAGTACAGTACAGGGAGGGAGCACACACTACATACAGCACAGTACAGAAAGGGAGCACACACACTACATACAGCACAGTACAGGAAGGGAGCACACACTACATACAGTACAGGAAGGGAGCGCACACTACATACAGTACAGGAAGGGAGCACACACTACATACAGCACAGTACAGTAAGGGAGCACACACTACATACAGTACAGGAAGGGAGCACACACTACATACAGTACAGTAAGGGAGCACACACTACATACAGTACAGGAAGGGAGCACACACTACATACAGTACAGTAAGGGAGCACACACTACATACAGCACAGGAAAGGAGCACACACTACATACAGCACAGGAAAGGAGCACACACTACATACAGCACAGTACAGGAAGGGAACACACACTACATACAGCACAGTACAGGGAGGATGCACACACTACATACAGCACAGTACACGGAGGGAGCACACACTACATACAGCACAGTACAGGAAGGGAGCACACACTACATACAGCACAGTACAGGAAGGGAGCACACACTACATGCAGCACAGTACAGGAAGGGAGCACACACTACATACAGCACAGTACAGGAAAGGGAGCACACACTACATACAGCACAGTACAGGGAGGGAGCACACACTACATACAGTACAGTACAGGGAGGGAGCACACACTACATACAGCACAGTACAGAAAGGGAGCACACACACTACATACAGCACAGTACAGGAAGGGAGCACACACTACATACAGCACAGTACAGGAAGGGAGCACACACTACATACAGCACAGTACAGGAAGGGAGCACACACTACATACAGCACAGTACAGGAAGGGAGCACACACTACATACAGCACAGGAAAGGAGCACACACTACATACAGCACAGGAAAGGAGCACACACTACATACAGCACAGTACAGGAAGGGAACACATGCTACATACAGCACAGTTCAGGGAGGATGCACACACTACATACAGCACAGTACACGGAGGGAGCACACACTACATACAGCACAGTACAGGAAGGGAGCACACACTACATACAGCACAGTACAGGAAAGGGAGCACACACTACATACAGCACAGTACAGGGAGGGAGCACACACTACATACAGTACAGTACAGGGAGGGAGCACACACTACATACAGCACAGTACAGTAAGGGAGCACACACTACATACAGCACAGTACAGGAAGGGAGCACACACTACATACAGCACAGTACAGGAAGGGAGCACACACTACATACAGTACAGGAAGGGAGCGCACACTACATACAGCACAGTACAGTAAGGGAGCACACACTAAATACAGTACAGGAAGGGAGCGCACACTACATACAGCACAGTACAGGAAGGGAGCACACACTACATACAGTACAGGAAGGGAGCGCACACTACATACAGCACAGTACAGGAAGGGAGCACACACTACATACAGCACAGTACAGGGAGGGAGCACACACTACATACAGCACAGTACAGGAAAGGGAGCACACACTACATACAGCACAGTACAGGAAGGGAGCACACACTACATACAGCACAGTACAGGAAAGGGAGCACACACTACATACAGCACAGTACAGGAAGTGAGCCCACACTACATACAGCACAGTACAGGAAGGGATCACACACTACATACAGCACAGTACAGTAAGGGAGCACACACTACATACAGTACAGGAAGGGAGCACACACTACATACAGCACAGTACAGGAAGGGAGCACACACTACATACAGCACAGTACAGGAAAGGGAGCACACACTACATACAGTACAGGAAGGGAGCACACACTACATACAGCACAGTACAGGAAGGGAGCACACACTACATACAGCACAGTACAGTAAGGGAGCACACACTACATACAGTACAGGAAGGGAGCGCACACTACATACAGTACAGGAAGGGAGCACACACTACATACAGCACAGTACAGGAAGGGAGCACACACTACATACAGCACAGTACAGTAAGGGAGCACACACTACATACAGTACAGGAAGGGAGCGCACACTACATACAGTACAGGAAGGGAGCACACACTACATACAGCACAGTACAGTAATGGAGCACACACTACATACAGCACAGTACAGGAAGGGAGCACACACTACATACAGCACAGTACAGGAAAGGGAGCACACACTACATACAGCACAGTACAGGGAGGGAGCACACACTACATACAGTACAGTACAGGGAGGGAGCACACACTACATACAGCACAGTACAGAAAGGGAGCACACACACTACATACAGCACAGTACAGGAAGGGAGCACACACTACATACAGCACAGTACAGGAAGGGAGCACACACTACATACAGCACAGTACAGGAAGGGAGCACACACTACATACAGCACAGTACAGGAAGGGAGCACACACTACATACAGCACAGGAAAGGAGCACACACTACATACAGCACAGTACAGGAAGGGAGCACACACTACATACAGCACAGTACAGGAAAGGGAGCACACACTACATACAGCACAGTACAGGGAGGGAGCACACACTACATACAGTACAGTACAGGGAGGGAGCACACACTACATACAGCACAGTACAGTAAGGGAGCACACACTACATACAGCACAGTACAGGAAGGGAGCGCACACTACATACAGCACAGTACAGTAAGGGAGCACACACTAAATACAGTACAGAAAGGGAGCGCACACTACATACAGCACAGTACAGGAAGGGAGCACACACTACATACAGTACAGGAAGGGAGCGCACACTACATACAGCACAGTACAGGAAGGGAGCACACACTACATACCGCACAGTACAGGGAGGGAGCACACACTACATACAGCACAGTACAGGAAAGGGAGCACACACTACATACAGCACAGTACAGGAAGGGAGCACACACTACATACAGCACAGTACAGGAAAGGGAGCACACACTACATACAGCACAGTACAGGAAGTGAGCCCACACTACATACAGCACAGTACAGGAAGGGATCACACACTACATACAGCACAGTACAGTAAGGGAGCACACACTACATACAGTACAGGAAGGGAGCACACACTACATACAGCACAGTACAGGAAGGGAGCACACACTACATACAGCACAGTACAGGAAAGGGAGCACACACTACATACAGCACAGTACAGGAAGGGAGCACACACTACATACAGCACAGTACAGGAAGGGAGCACACACTACATACAGTACAGGAAGGGAGCGCACACTACATACAGTACAGTAAGGGAGCACACACTACATACAGCACAGTACAGTAAGGGAGCACACACTACATACAGTACAGGAAGGGAGCACACACTACATACAGTACAGTAAGGGAGCACACACTACATACAGTACAGGAAGGGAGCACACACTACATACAGTACAGTAAGGGAGCACACACTACATACAGTACAGGAAGGGAGCACACACTACATACAGTACAGTAAGGGAGCACACACTACATACAGTACAGGAAGGGAGCACACACTACATACAGTACAGTAAGGGAGCACACACTACATACAGTACAGGAAGGGAGCACACACTGCACACACACACCCTCCAACATTTTCCACTAAAAAAAGGTACAAATTAGGAAAAGGAGTGTGACCACAGGTAAAGGGGCCGTGATCATGTCCCCTTTCCTATACTTTCAATGGAGATTTAGTGAGTCAAAAATCAGTACAAAACCTTTCTTTGCCCGGTACAGACCATAAAAAAATGGTACTGTACCTGCCAGAAAGATACAGTTGGATGGTATGCACACAACACAGTACAGGAAGGGAGCACACACCACATACAGCACAGTACAGGGAGGGAGTACACACAAGTAGTGAAACACAGACACAGGGGACCAGCACAGCAGAATCTGTCCCAGTGGCCAATCCGCCCCAGTGGCCAAAAGCCACCACATTACATACATAGCCACCACATTATTACAGGAATAGCACCACATTACACAAATAGCACCACATAACACGAATAGCACCCCATTACATGTATAGTACCGCATTATACAAATAGCACCACAGTACACGTATAGTACTGCATTACATGTATAGCACCGCACTACACGTATAGCACCGCATTATACAAATAGCACTACATAACACGAATATCACCACATTACATGTATAGCACCGCATTATACAAATAGCACCACATAACATGAATAGCACGACATTATACAAATAGCACCACATTACACGTATAGCACCCTATTACATGTATAGCACCGCATTATACAAATAGCACCACAGTATACGTATAGTACTGCATTACATGTATAGCACCGCACTACACGTATAGCACCGCATTACACAAATAGCACTACATAACACAAATATCACAACATTACATGTAGAGCACCGCATTATACAAATAGCACCACATAACACGAATAGCACCACATTACACGTATAGCACCTTATTGTACAAATAGCATCACATTACATACATAGCCACCGTATTACATATGTAGCCACCGCATTACACACGTAGCCACCGCATTACATACGTAGCCACTGCATTACATATGTAGCCACCGCATTACATAAATAGGCTTATCATTATGGACAGACATTGGCCAGCTATAGGGCTGAAGGACTTTACATTAGAGATTGTCCCAGGGCTTGCTGTGAGTGCAGCCTGATCAGCTGGCATCCTGAGAACAAAGTACATCCTGCTCCTGTCCAGTCCCCAAACCATACACTGTGACCGGGGATGCCCTAACCCTTACACCATCATGATAATGCAAATAATGTAATTAAAAATAACCTCTCTGCCGGGTCCCCATCAGTGCTCAGTCGCCGCTCTGGCCAGTTCAGTGAGAGTGCGGGTGCTAAGGTGGCGGCGGGTATAGTGAACCCGGCTCCAACCATCGCTATGTTGGTGCTCCCGGGCCGGGCTCATTGAAGAGACCTTTGGCTGGGGCCAGGGAGGGAAGCTGCTGGGCTGGTTAACTTTCTCCAGGTCCCCCATTGGTAGAAAAGCTTCACCGCTTTTCACAGCTAGCGGCACCAGGAAGTCCTTTCTAGCCTAACTTCCGGATTGTGTTCCAATAAACCACAAGTACTGGAAGCGGAGTGAGCTCGCTCAGCCTGAGTGTGAATCGGCCTGGCTGAGGGGGATATGGGACCAGCCCATTCGGAAGCTGTCATGGTGTCCTGGTGGGCCAATCCGCCCCTGCACACACATGCCCCTTTCACTTGCACATACACACACGCGCGCGCGTGTCTCTTTCACTTACACACAACTTTCCTTTAAAAAACACAGACATACACACACCACTTAAAAACATGCACAAACATAAACACACTACTGTCAACATTTATTAAAGTCACCCCCGGCAAAAACCACTCCCCACACGCGCCACTTACACACACAGTGCACCATGAGGCAGGTGCTGCCAGAGACTACCTGTGGGTATTTAATCCGGGATGGAGGCAGAGTCAGAGAGATCTTCCCTCTCCCAGGAGATACAAGGAGGCAGCTGCTGTGTCACTGACACAGCTCCTGCATCTCCATCTGGAAAAATAATACAGCAGCCGTGCGATGGATCAGCGGGCAGTGGGAGACAATGGAGGACAGGTGCCCACTTCAGGCCAGGAGCCCAGCCTCCCACAGTTCCACCACTGCCTCATATATTGCTAAAATAGACATAAAAACTAGAGATGAGCGCCTGAAATTTTTCGGGTTTTGTGTTTTGGTTTTGGGTTCGGTTCCGCGGCCGTGTTTTGGGTTCGAACGCGTTTTGGCAAAACCTCACCGAATTTTTTTTGTCGGATTCGGGTGTGTTTTGGATTCGGGTGTTTTTTTCAAAAAACACTAAAAAACAGCTTAAATCATAGAATATGGGGGTCATTTTGATCCCAAAGTATTATTAACCTCAAAAACCATAATTTACACTCATTTTCAGTCTATTCTGAATACCTCACACCTCACAATATTATTTTTAGTCCTAAAATTTGCACAGAGGTCGCTGTGTGAGTAAGATAAGCGACCCTAGTGGCCGACACAAACACCGGGCCCATCTAGGAGTGGCACTGCAGTGTCACGCAGGATGTCCCTTCCAAAAAACCCTCCCCAAACAGCACATGACGCAAAGAAAAAAAGAGGCGCAATGAGGTAGCTGTGTGAGTAAGATTAGCGACCCTAGTGGCCGACACAAACACCGGGCCCATCTAGGAGTGGCACTGCAGTGTCACGCAGGATGGCCCTTCCAAAAAACCCTCCCCAAACAGCACATGACGCAAAGAAAAAAAGAGGCGCAATGAGGTAGCTGTGTGAGTAAGATTAGCGACCCTAGTGGCCGACACAAACACCGGGCCCATCTAGGAGTGGCACTGCAGTGTCACGCAGGATGTCCCTTCCAAAAAACCCTCCCCAAACAGCACATGACGCAAAGAAAAAAAGAGGCGCAATGAGGTAGCTGTGTGAGTAAGATTAGCGACCCTAGTGGCCGACACAAACACCGGGCCCATCTAGGAGTGGCACTGCAGTGTCACGCAGGATGTCCCTTCCAAAAAACCCTCCCCAAACAGCACATGACGCAAAGAAAAAAAGAGGCGCAATGAGGTAGCTGACTGTGTGAGTAAGATTAGCGACCCTAGTGGCCGACACAAACACCGGGCCCATCTAGGAGTGGCACTGCAGTGTCACGCAGGATGTCCCTTCCAAAAAACCCTCCCCAATCAGCACATGATGCAAAGAAAAAGAAAAGAAAAAAGAGGTGCAAGATGGAATTGTCCTTGGGCCCTCCCACCCACCCTTATGTTGTATAAACAAAACAGGACATGCACACTTTAACCAACCCATCATTTCAGTGACAGGGTCTGCCACACGACTGTGACTGATATGACGGGTTGGTTTGGACCCCCCCCAAAAAAGAAGCAATTAATCTCTCCTTGCACAAACTGGCTCTACAGAGGCAAGATGTCCACCTCATCTTCACCCTCCGATATATCACCGTGTACATCCCCCTCCTCACAGATTATCAATTCGTCCCCACTGGAATCCACCATCTCAGCTCCCTATGTACTTTGTGGAGGCAATTGCTGCTGGTCAATGTCTCCGCGGAGGAATTGATTATAATTCATTTTAATGAACATCATCTTCTCCACATTTTCTGGATGTAACCTCGTACGCCGATTGCTGACAAGGTGAGCGGCGGCACTAAACACTCTTTCGGAGTACACACTTGTGGGAGGGCAACTTAGGTAGAATAAAGCCAGTTTGTGCAAGGGCCTCCAAATTGCCTCTTTTTCCTGCCAGTATAAGTACGGACTGTGTGACGTGCCTACTTGGATGCGGTCACTCATATAATCCTCCACCATTCTATCAATGTTGAGAGAATCATATGCAGTGACAGTAGACGACATGTCCGTAATCGTTGTCAGGTCCTTCAGTCCGGACCAGATGTCAGCATCAGCAGTCGCTCCAGACTGCCCTGCATCACCGCCAGCGGGTGGGCTCGGAATTCTGAGCCTTTTCCTCGCACCCCCAGTTGCGGGAGAATGTGAAGGAGGAGATGTTGACAGGTCGCGTTCCGCTTGACTTGACAATTTTGTCACCAGCAGGTCTTTCAACCCCAGCAGACTTGTGTCTGCCGGAAAGAGAGATCCAAGGTAGGCTTTAAATCTAGGATCGAGCACGGTGGCCAAAATGTAGTGCTCTGATTTCAACAGATTGACCACCCGTGAATCCTTGTTAAGCGAATTAAGGGCTGCATCCACAAGTCCCACATGCCTAGCGGAATCGCTCCCTTTTAGCTCCTTCTTCAATGCCTCCAGCTTCTTCTGCAAAAGCCTGATGAGGGGAATGACCTGACTCAGGCTGGCAGTGTCTGAACTGACTTCACGTGTGGCAAGTTCAAAGGGCATCAGAACCTTGCACAACGTTGAAATCATTCTCCACTGCACTTGAGACAGGTGCATTCCACCTCCTATATCGTGCTCAATTGTATAGGCTTGAATGGCCTTTTGCTGCTCCTCCAACCTCTGAAGCATATAGAGGGTTGAATTCCACCTCGTTACCACTTCTTGCTTCAGATGATGGCAGGGCAGGTTCAGTAGTTTTTGGTGGTGCTCCAGTCTTCTGTACGTGGTGCCTGTACGCCGAAAGTGTCCCGCAATTTTTCTGGCCACCGACAGCATCTCTTGCACGCCCCTGTCGTTTTTTAAAAAATTCTGCACCACCAAATTCAAGGTATGTGCAATACATGGGACGTGCTGGAATTTGCCCATATTTAATGCACACACAATATTGCTGGCGTTGTCCGATGCCACAAATCCACAGGAGAGTCCAATTGGGGTAAGCCATTCCGCGATGATCTTCCTCAGTTGCCGTAAGAGGTTTTCAGCTGTGTGCGTATTCTGGAAAGCGGTGATACAAAGCGTAGCCTGCCTAGGAAAGAGTTGGCGTTTGCGAGATGCTGCTACTGGTGCCGCCGCTGCTGTTCTTGCGGCGGGAGTCCATACATCTACCCAGTGGGCTGTCACAGTCATATAGTCCTGACCCTGCCCTGCTCCACTTGTCCACATGTCCGTGGTTAAGTGGACATTGGGTACAACTGCATTTTTTAGGAGACTGGTGAGTCTTTTTCTGACGTCCGTGTACATTCTCGGTATCGCCTGCCTAGAGAAGTGGAACCTAGATGGTATTTGGTAACGGGGGCACACTGCCTCAATAAATTGTCTAGTTCCCTGTGAACTAACGGCGGATACCGGACGCACGTCTAACACCAACATAGTTGTCAAGGCCTCAGTTATCCGCTTTGCAGTAGGATGACTGCTGTGATATTTCATCTTCCTCGCAAAGGACTGTTGAACAGTCAATTGCTTACTGGAAGTAGTACAAGTGGGCTTACGACTTCCCCTCTGGGATGACCATCGACTCCCAGCGGCAACAACAGCAGCGCCAGCAGCAGTAGGCGTTACACGCAAGGATGCATCGGAGGAATCCCAGGCAGGAGAGGACTCGTCAGAATTGCCAGTGACATGGCCTGCAGGACTATTGGCATTCCTGGGGAAGGAGGAAATTGACACTGAGGGAGTTGGTGGGGTGGTTTGCGTGAGCTTGGTTACAAGAGGAAGGGATTTACTGGTCAGTGGACTGCTTCCGCTGTCACCCAAAGTTTTTGAACTTGTCACTGACTTATTATGAATGCGCTGCAGGTGACGTATAAGGGAGGATGTTCCGAGGTGGTTAACGTCCTTACCCCTACTTATTACAGCTTGACAAAGGGAACACACGGCTTGACACCAGTTGTCCGCATTTCTGGTGAAATACCTCCACACCGAAGAGCTGATTTTTTTGGTATTTTCACCTGGCATGTCAACGGCCATATTCCTCCCACGGACAACAGGTGTCTCCCCGGGTGCCTGACTTAAACAAACCACCTCACCATCAGAATCCTCCTGGTCAATTTCCTCCCCAGCGCCAGCAACACCCATATCCTCCTCATCCTGGTGTACTTCAACACTGACATCTTCAATCTGACTATCAGGAACTGGACTGCGGGTGCTCCTTCCAGCACTTGCAGGGGGCGTGCAAATGGTGGAAGGCGCATGCTCTTCACGTCCAGTGTTGGGAAGGTCAGGCATCGCAACCGACACAATTGGACTCTCCTTGTGGATTTGGGATTTCGAAGAATGCACAGTTCTTTGCTGTGCTGCTTTTGCCAGCTTGAGTCTTTTCATTTTTCTAGCGAGAGGCTGAGTGCTTCCATCCTCATGTGAAGCTGAACCACTAGCCATGAACATAGGCCAGGGCCTCAGCCGTTCCTTGCCACTCCGTGTGGTAAATGGCATATTGGCAAGTTTACGCTTCTCCTCCGACAATTTTATTTTAGGTTTTGGAGTCCTTTTTTTTCTGATATTTGGTGTTTTGGATTTGACATGCTCTGTACTATGACATTGGGCATCGGCCTTGGCAGACGACGTTGCTGGCATTTCATCGTCTCGGCCATGACTAGTGGCAGCAGCTTCAGCACGAGGTGGAAGTGGATCTTGATCTTTCCCTAATTTTGGAACCTCAACATTTTTGTTCTCCATATTTTAATAGGCACAACTAAAAGGCACCTCAGGTAAACAATGGAGATGGATACTAGTATACAATTATGGACTGCCTGCCGACTGCAGACACAGAGGTAGCCACAGCCGTGAACTACCGTACTGTACTGTGTCTGCAGCTAATATAGACTGGTTGATAAAGAGAAGATGTCTATGTAACTATGTATGTATAAAGAAGACTGAAAAAATCCACGGTTAGGTGGTATACAATTATGGATGGACTGCCTGCCGAGTGCAGACACAGAGGTAGCCACAGCCGTGAACTACCGTACTGTACTGTGTCTGCAGCTAATATAGACTGGTTGATAAAGAGAAGATGTCTATGTAACTATGTATGTATAAAGAAGAATGAAAAAAAATCCACGGTTAGGTGGTATACAATTATGGACGGACTGCCTGCCGAGTGCAGACACAGAGGTAGCCACAGCCGTGAACTACCGTACTGTACTGTGTCTGCAGCTAATATAGACTGGTTGATAAAGAGAAGATGTCTATGTAACTATGTATGTATAAAGAAGAATGAAAAAAAACCACGGTTAGGTGGTATACAATTATGGACGGACTGCCTGCCGAGTGCAGACACAGAGGTAGCCACAGCCGTGAACTACCGTACTGTACTGTGTCTGCAGCTAATATAGACTGGTTGATAAAGAGAAGATGTCTATGTAACTATGTATGTATAAAGAAGAATGAAAAAAATCCACGGTTAGGTGGTATTACAATTATGGACGGACTGCCTGCCGAGTGCAGAGACACAGAGGTAGCCACAGCCGTGAACTACCGTACTGTGTCTGCTGCGACTGGATGATAAATGATATAAAAAATATATATATATCACTACTGCAGCCGGACAGGTATATATTATATATTATATAATGACGGACCTGCTGGACACTGTCTGTCAGCAGAATGAGTTTTATTTTTATAGAATAAAAAAAAAAAAAAACACACAAGTGAAGTCACACGACGAGTGTTTAACTTTTTCAGGCAATCACAATATAAGTATACTACTAACTATACTGGTGGTCAGTGTGGTCAGGTCACTGGTCAGTCACACTGGCAGTGGCACTCCTGCAGCAAAAGTGTGCACTGTTTAATTTTAATATAATATGTACTCCTGGCTCCTGCTATAACCTATAACTGGCACTGCAGTAGTGCTCCCCAGTCTCCCCCACAATTATAAGCTGTGTGAGCTGAGCAGTCAGACAGATATATAATATATATAGATGATGCAGCACACTGGCCTGAGCCTGAGCAGTGCACACAGATATGGTATGTGACTGACTGAGTCACTGTGTGTATCGCTTTTTTCAGGCAGAGAACGGATATATTAAATAAACTGCACTGTGTGTCTGGTGGTCACTCACTATATAATATATTATGTACTCCTGGCTCCTGCTATAACCTATAACTGGCACTGCAGTAGTGCTCCCCAGTCTCCCCCACAATTATAAGCTGTGTGAGCTGAGCAGTCAGACAGATATATATAATATTATATATAGATAATAGATGATGCAGCACACTGGCCTGAGCCTGAGCAGTGCACACAGATATGGTATGTGACTGACTGAGTCACTGTGTGTATCGCTTTTTTCAGGCAGAGAACGGATATATTAAATAAACTGCACTGTGTGTCTGGTGGTCACTCACTATATAATATATTATGTACTCCTGGCTCCTGCTATAACCTATAACTGGCACTGCAGTAGTGCTCCCCAGTCTCCCCCACAATTATAAGCTGTGTGAGCTGAGCAGTCAGACAGATATATATAATATTATATATAGATAATAGATGATGCAGCACACTGGCCTGAGCCTGAGCAGTGCACACAGATATGGTATGTGACTGACTGAGTCACTGTGTGTATCGCTTTTTTCAGGCAGAGAACGGATATATTAAATAAACTGCACTGTGTGTCTGGTGGTCACTCACTATATAATATATTATGTACTCCTGGCTCCTGCTATAACCTATAACTGGCACTGCAGTAGTGCTCCCCAGTCTCCCCCACAATTATAAGCTGTGTGAGCTGAGCAGTCAGACAGATATATAATATATATAGATGATGCAGCACACTGGCCTGAGCCTGAGCAGTGCACACAGATATGGTATGTGACTGACTGAGTCACTGTGTGTATCGCTTTTTTCAGGCAGAGAACGGATATATTAAATAAACTGCACTGTGTGTCTGGTGGTCACTCACTATATAATATATTATGTACTCCTGGCTCCTGCTATAACCTATAACTGGCACTGCAGTAGTGCTCCCCAGTCTCCCCCACAATTATAAGCTGTGTGAGCTGAGCAGTCAGACAGATATATATAATATTATATATAGATAATAGATGATGCAGCACACTGGCCTGAGCCTGAGCAGTGCACACAGATATGGTATGTGACTGACTGAGTCACTGTGTGTATCGCTTTTTTCAGGCAGAGAACGGATATATTAAATAAACTGCACTGTGTGTCTGGTGGTCACTCACTATATAATATATTATGTACTCCTGGCTCCTGCTATAACCTATAACTGGCACTGCAGTAGTGCTCCCCAGTCTCCCCCACAATTATAAGCTGTGTGAGCTGAGCAGTCAGACAGATATATATAATATTATATATAGATAATAGATGATGCAGCACACTGGCCTGAGCCTGAGCAGTGCACACAGATATGGTATGTGACTGACTGAGTCACTGTGTGTATCGCTTTTTTCAGGCAGAGAACGGATATATTAAATAAACTGCACTGTGTGTCTGGTGGTCACTCACTATATAATATATTATGTACTCCTGGCTCCTGCTATAACCTATAACTGGCACTGCAGTAGTGCTCCCCAGTCTCCCCCACAATTATAAGCTGTGTGAGCTGAGCAGTCAGACAGATATATATAATATTATATATAGATAATAGATAATGCAGCACACTGGCCTGAGCCTGAGCAGTGCACACAGATATGGTATGTGACTGACTGAGTCACTGTGTGTATCGCTTTTTTCAGGCAGAGAACGGATATATTAAATAAACTGCACTGTGTGTCTGGTGGTCACTCACTATATAATATATTATGTACTCCTGGCTCCTGCTATAACCTATAACTGGCACTGCAGTAGTGCTCCCCAGTCTCCCCCACAATTATAAGCTGTGTGAGCTGAGCAGTCAGACAGATATATATAATATTATATATAGATAATAGATGATGCAGCACACTGGCCTGAGCCTGAGCAGTGCACACAGATATGGTATGTGACTGACTGAGTCACTGTGTGTATCGCTTTTTTCAGGCAGAGAACGGATATATTAAATAAACTGCACTGTGTGTCTGGTGGTCAGTGGGTCACTCACTATATAATATATTATGTACTCCTGGCTCCTGCTATAACCTATAACTGGCACTGCAGTAGTGCTCCCCAGTCTCCCCCACAATTATAAGCTGTGTGAGCTGAGCAGTCAGACAGATATATATAATATTATATATAGATAATAGATGATGCAGCACACTGGCCTGAGCCTGAGCAGTGCACACAGATATGGTATGTGACTGACTGAGTCACTGTGTGTATCGCTTTTTTCAGGCAGAGAACGGATATATTAAATAAACTGCACTGTGTGTCTGGTGGTCACTCACTATATAATATATTATGTACTCCTGGCTCCTGCTATAACCTATAACTGGCACTGCAGTAGTGCTCCCCAGTCTCCCCCACAATTATAAGCTGTGTGAGCTGAGCAGTCAGACAGATATATATAATATTATATATAGATAATAGATGATGCAGCACACTGGCCTGAGCCTGAGCAGTGCACACAGATATGGTATGTGACTGACTGAGTCACTGTGTGTATCGCTTTTTTCAGGCAGAGAACGGATATATTAAATAAACTGCACTGTGTGTCTGGTGGTCACTCACTATATAATATATTATGTACTCCTGGCTCCTGCTATAACCTATAACTGGCACTGCAGTAGTGCTCCCCAGTCTCCCCCACAATTATAAGCTGTGTGAGCTGAGCAGTCAGACAGATATATATAATATTATATATAGATAATAGATAATGCAGCACACTGGCCTGAGCCTGAGCAGTGCACACAGATATGGTATGTGACTGACTGAGTCACTGTGTGTATCGCTTTTTTCAGGCAGAGAACGGATATATTAAATAAACTGCACTGTGTGTCTGGTGGTCACTCACTATATAATATATTATGTACTCCTGGCTCCTGCTATAACCTATAACTGGCACTGCAGTAGTGCTCCCCAGTCTCCCCCACAATTATAAGCTGTGTGAGCTGAGCAGTCAGACAGATATATATAATATTATATATAGATAATAGATGATGCAGCACACTGGCCTGAGCCTGAGCAGTGCACACAGATATGGTATGTGACTGACTGAGTCACTGTGTGTATCGCTTTTTTCAGGCAGAGAACGGATATATTAAATAAACTGCACTGTGTGTCTGGTGGTCAGTGGGTCACTCACTATATAATATATTATGTACTCCTGGCTCCTGCTATAACCTATAACTGGCACTGCAGTAGTGCTCCCCAGTCTCCCCCACAATTATAAGCTGTGTGAGCTGAGCAGTCAGACAGATATATATAATATTATATATAGATAATAGATGATGCAGCACACTGGCCTGAGCCTGAGCAGTGCACACAGATATGGTATGTGACTGAGTCACTGTGTGCTGTGTGTAACCCTGATTTAGGGTTTAAACAACACTTATACTGAGGTAGTTATAATATGGTGACTAAAATGGAGTATAAGCATATATATTATTCATATAAAAGTTAATGGATGTTGTAATACTGTATGCATGTTTTGAGGTAAATAATACAGTTCACATATATGTAATTGTATGTACATTGATGTAAATGTAGTGGTGAATACAATTAAGGCTTATTTTATGGTTTCACAGTGTATCTAAAGGGTTAATGTCCTTGTGCTCCTAACTGTCAATCACCTAGTGGGGTGATTGCCAGTGGGCGGGGCATCACCTCAGAGTGGGTCATGTGACTACTAGAGAGGGGTGAAGAGGTGCTGTGAGTGTAGCTGGGGGAGAGACTGCATATCCCTTGGTGAGAGGACATAGTTTTTTGCTGCTCCGGCCGTCGCCCGCATTAGAGCTGAGCGGTACACATTGCGGCGGCCGGAGGGGGCTTAGTGTGTGTAGCCAAAACAGGGCTTCCTTACTGTAAAGGTGGTGACAGCAGCATTGAGACTCAGCACTGTTCATAGAACCCGGCATCAGCGCTAGTCAACTCACCCAGCAGTATTGGAAGGGCGCACCTATGACAGGGAGACAGAGAGGCTTCCTTCCTACCTATTACCGGCACAGACTCTGACAGCCACAACAAAGAAGCCAGGACCAGCAGCAGAGGCTCCATTCTGTGTGGCTGTAAGTGTAAGGGAGGAGTAGGGGGAGCAGCCTGCAGCAGCATCACTAGATCGTAGAAGTGTGAGTGTATAATCCAGCCATTTATATTACCCCTACACTAAGCACAGCAAGCCATAGGTGACTATGGTACATAGTCAATTTCATATTGGGACTAAGGACTCCAGGGCTAGGCCGCAATAATGGCTATTAAGCAGGAGGACAGTAATGGGTCACAGTAGTCAGAGTGGCCTATAATTACAGTTCCATGTATGGCATAATCATAGTGCTAAGGAGAAGGTAGAAAGCACTGGGTATATATATGTAACAGGAGGAGTGGAGTGAAACTTGAACTGTTTAATGCTTCATAAATACAGTTTTAAAGCTCCCCCATATATCAGCATCACATCAGTCGAAGGAGAGCCAGAGACATTGTTCCGCAGCGCTAAATAGAAAGTAACACCCAAAAGCTGCCACCTAATGTGTGTATTTATGCCCCTGAATTAGCAGAATTAGAGTCAAGGACATTAAAGGTAGCCATACTACAGTGACAGTCTGATGAATGTTAAAGCCTCTTAGCCACAAAGGATTAGAATATCATCCCGATTCAAGGACTAGCTTGTGGCACTTTAATACAACTGTGTTATATGTATATTCGTGAACCCGTAAGAAGGACTGACACGTAAGAGTAAAGTTAAAGGATTTGAGCTCGCTGTGACTATGATAAGAGAAACCATCTCTTGCAGATATATTTAATATAGACTCATCCTAAGAGACAACAATAATTTGAGGCATACAGGAATCGAAAAGCTATATATGCTCTGAAATATAGAAAGCATCAGCTGGGGGGGCGTGGCCTAGCTGGCATCAAGGGAGGTCAGGATCTTGCAGAGCTCCAGCCAGCAATCTTTTAAAAAGAACCCCCTGGCCCAGAATTGAGGGCATCTATATAATTATACAGACCCCTAAGCCCTGCTAAGCCACCTTACCTTCAGAGGTCGAGGCTGCGGAATCGGGGGGGCCCTACGCTGCCCCCTGCGGATTGCGGCCTACCTCTGTCCCTGAAGCCGGGGCCTCGATTTTGGAGTGAAGACGGGGAGCCACCGGGCCCGGAGCGGCAGTTACACAGGCATTTCCCTCCACCTGATCAGCTATCTGGAGGTCGGGCACCCTGCACAGCAAACCCCTAAAGCCCCACCAAGGACCGGGGACCGGGCGGCCTGCGGGAGACAGCGGCCGGGACACATAGAACGGGCGGCCGGCGGCCATCTTGGGGTTGGCACCGCCTGAAAATCCATCTTCTGCGCTGCCCCGCCGATCCCCGGCCTCTACGGGCACCTGACATTCGCCCCCCACCTCACATGCCCCCGTTTAACAGCTCCCCCACCCCGCTGACGAGAGATAAAGGCCGGGAGAGCTCCGGAGGGACCTGGTCTCATCGATTGGCGGCGGCCATCTTGAGGTTGGCATGGCACCCATCCTGCTTTATAGCTGGAGATAGGCTGTAACAGGAGCTCCCTCTGGTGGTTGCTTCTGGATTTGCAGCTGCTATACATTTATTCCTATAATCCTGCCTGTCCACAGATCTCCTATCTGACAACCGGAGGGGAATCATCATTGTATATCATCTTGCAATAACCGATGTGATACCTCAACTACCCTGTCGTAATCTGCTGTGTCCTGTAGACTCACTGAAGTGGATGTCTAGCTCTTACCACGTCACCTCAAGCCTTTCGACATATACATCACGCGGCTGTGACATTCCGGAGTGTCACATGACGACACCACTAACACGTTACTTCTTGTGAATCAGCCCCGTGGCGACCTGATATGCCGACTATCTTCATAGTAATGTAACTTTCCAAGATCTCCCCTACGCTGATGTGACCCTCATTGAATCACTCTCTGCGCCCTACTTTATCTCTAATCTATCTCTGCGACCTCATATGGAGAAGTTCCTGGTGTCCACTCCAATATTCTCAACTAGTCTTATCTCAGGCACACGCGAGGACACGTCCCACAGACATTCTTCTGACTCCGATTGCTCCACCACCCGATCCCGTTCCCAAAGAAAACGTACTAACACTACGACTACCAAACAGCCTAAGATGAAACCCACTGACATTGCTGCGGTTCTCGGACCTCTCCTAGACGAAAAACTGGCGGGCATCAAAGAAGCCATTGACTCCACCTTAGCCCAGCTAACTCAACACAGTGGTCGTCTAGATGAAGTTGAACAGAGGGTCTCAACATTGGAGGACGACCTACAAGCTGCACAATCTACCATACAGTCCCAGACCACAGAAATTAAAGGACTCACTGATAAACTAGATGACTTGGAGAATCGGAGCCGTCGGAATAACCTGAGGGTGGTGGGCATACCTGAGTCGATAAGGGGCCATGCACTGCTGGACCTTTTATCCAACTGGCTACCTGATAAATTAGGTGTGGATCTTCAGGGCTCATCGTTAGCCATTGAAAGGGCACATAGGATCGGCCCTGAACGCAGAGACTCAGCCGGACGCCCTAGACCTGTTATCCTGCGGATTCTAAACTACGCGGATAAAGCCAAGCTTTTAGACCACTACCGCAAGTCAGAGAGTCTCCTCTACAAGGGTGAAAGGCTGCTCATCTTCCAGGACTTCTCCACCCATGTCGCCAACAAGCGCAGAGAGTTCGCTCCGATATGCAAGCGACTATTTGAAGATAACGTCAAGTTTTCACTATTATACCCTGCCCGTCTTCGGGTCTTTGTCAATGGGAAACCATGCTTTTTTGATGATCCGATGGCGGCAAAGGCCCATTTTGCACACCCTGACACTTGACTGTTCACCATTACTTAACGATTGCATATCTTTATACTTGTCTTGATTAACAGGTCACACAGTGTTCGGGATATGATATAGGCATGCTATTTGCGCATGCCGGAGGCTCCACCTCCCATTGTTTCATATCTGTTAGTTTAACGTTTTTGTCTGTTTGTTTGTTTGTTCGTTCTGCCTGCTGGGATAATGTGTCTCGATCCTCCATAGGTTGGCCCCTCCTTGCTCATTGGGACGGGGGGGGCACCATTTCACCTATACGATTTTGATATTCTGCTTTCCATCTACGGGGGTAGGATAGCATAGCTACCCATGCTACCACTCAAACCTCAACTCCGGTGACAACCCCACTTTTAAATTTTAATATAGTTTCTTGGAATGTGGAGGGTCTCAACAGCCCCATTAAACGCAAGAAGGTGGCTGCCCACCTCTCTCGCTTGTCCCCCCAAGTCGTGTTCCTACAAGAAACACACTGGGTGCATGATTCCCCTGTGTCATTAAAAGCCCCCTGGATCGGAGAATGTATATCTGCTCCTTACACCAATAAAACCAGAGGGGTTGCCATCCTCTTTCATAGAAATCTCCAATTCTCCATCCGTAAAAAATATATTGACCCAGAGGGCAGATTTATCCTCCTAGATGTTTCCATTGACAATGTAATATACACCTTTTTGAATTTATATGCACCCACTGGATCTAACAATCTCTTCTTTGCAGATATCCTTCAGAGAGTACTGTCCTGGGGCGGAAAAAATGTAATCCTAGGGGGAGATTTCAACACGGTCGTTGATCCATCCATGGACAGGTCGGGGGTGAGTACCAAAAAACCCGGATCCTCTTCTACTCTACTTTCCTCTCTCTGCTCTCAACTTACCTTACTAGATCCTTGGCGTACACACCATCCCCTTCAACGGGATTATTCCTTTTATTCACACCCACACTCTACTCACTCCCGCATTGACTATCTATTTCTGTCTAAACACCTCTTCTTTAAAGTCACCCACACCTCAATCAAGGACATCATCATTTCAGACCACGCTCCCATCACCCTGTCCCTACATTTATCCCTACCCCAGAACATTTCTAAATGTTGGAGATTCCCAGCATATCTCATACACTCAGAAGATTTCTTATTACATCTCAAACATTCCTGGCATAATTATACTACTGATAACCTGGATCAAGCATCTAACACTCCACTCTTCTGGGGGGCCTCTAAGGCAGTCCTTCGAGGCCATATTATTTCCTATGTTAATTCCAAGCGTAAGAAATTCAACACCAAATTGCAGGAACTTAGCGCGGCTCTCACACTCGCATATCGCACTTATAAACAATGCGACAATCCTACTCATAGAGAAACGTACCTCATGGCAAAACAAATCTATGATACCTTTCTCACCGAACAGGCCCAGATCAGCTATGATTACGGCAGAAATAGATTCCATAGGTGGGGAAACAAGTCTGGAAGACTATTGGCCAACTTGGTTAGGGGGCCCCGAAACAAAACATGGGTTAACTCGTTGCACAGCTCTGGAGGTGTTCTTTCTGATCCCGCTGACATTTGCTCGGCCTTTATGAGATTCTATAAATCCTTATATACTGCCGACATTGATAACGCAACTGATGGTCAGCTATTCCTGGTTGAGGCGCAGTTACCAAGGCTGGAAATGGAGGAAAGAGACTCACTAGATGCTCCCATAACTGATGATGAGGTACGGGCCACCATTAAGTCCTTACCCAATGGAAAGAGCCCTGGCCCTGACGGCTTCAGTGCCGAATTTTATAAGATGCTGGATGCCGATATACTCCCTACATTAACACGATTATATAATCACATCCTAACAACAGGAGAGACTCCCCTTCGTTTTAACGAAGCCAAGCTTATAGTACTCGCAAAACCGGGTAAAGATCCTGCCCAAGTAGGGTCATATCGCCCCATTTCACTCCTCAATCAGGACTTTAAAATATTGACCAAAATCATAGCTAATAGGTTGCAAGCCTACCTACCCCGCCTTATCTCACCCGCGCAGATGGGGTTTGTCAAGGGTAGACAATCCACACGAGGAGTGCGGGCGGCCCTGACTGCGATATCTCATACCCGCTTCAATCAGGCCAAAAACAACATCATTGTGAATCTGGACGCAGAGAAGGCGTTTGATAAAATTGCCTGGCCTCACCTATCCCGAGTACTCGCCCACCAGGGATTCGGCGCAGCGTTCTGCAACTTGGTACAGACCTTGTACAATAACCCAGTGGCACAGGTCTTAGTCAACAATGTGACATCTCCACCCTTCACGTTGGAAAGAGGCACTAGACAAGGATGCCCCTTATCCCCCCTCCTTTTTGATCTAGCACTAGAACCTCTTATACGTCACATTCTGCTACACCGAAACTATGGGGGCATCAAGGTGGGTACACAGGAATTACGGGTAGTGGCATTCGCAGATGACCTCCTCCTCTTTATGTCAGACCCTCACCGTACGATCCCACAGCTGATTACTGTGATTGATCGTTTCTCCTCTTTTGCAGGGTTTTCCATTAATTACAGTAAGTCGGAGGCACTAGCCATATACGGACAGGCGAGATTAGGTTGGGGGACTACTTTTCCCTTTAAATGGGCGAATACACATATTACCTATCTAGGCGTTGCACTCCCTACCCACCCCTGCCACCTATATAGGCTTAATATCACCCCGGTCCTCCATAAGATTAGAACCGAACTTGGTCTCTGGCAATCCCTCCCCCTTAACATGCTAGGGAGATGTAACCTATTTAAGATGGCCAGCTTCCCAAAACTCCTTTATATTCTACAGATGACCCCCCTTCTATTATCCAAGTCGGATATATCTTCTCTGAATACCTCTATCTCCAGATACATCTGGGCTGGCAAACGTCCAAGGATTAGCATGAAAAAATTGTCCCAGACGGTACCCAGAGGAGGAATCAATCTACCTGACGTTAAACAATACAATCTTGCGTGCCTCCTCCGTATTGCTATGGACTGGCTTGGGGACAATAATTACTACACGGACTCCAGCCTAGACTCTCAACTTTGCGCCCCCTTATCTCTCAGTTATCTCCTTCATGCCAAACCCTCCAAGTTGGCGCTACATATCACCACTAATTCATTACTACTCCCCATAATACAGGCGTGGCAAATGGCGAGGAAATCTCTCAAACTTCAACACTTGTGCTCACTCTCGATGCCCCTTACAGGCAACCTGGAGTTTCAGGAAGGAGAGGCTCTGCAACCCTTCATTGCCTGGCACTCTCTTGGTATCCGCAACCTACGCAACTTGCTTAATACCTCCCGTGTCCTGCTGTCATTCGCGGAGGCACGAGAAAAATATGGCCTGCCCCCTCACCACGAGTTTGCCTACTTCCAGGCAATACATTATCTTAAAAATGTACTTTCTAAACTGACGGGGAGTGATTTTCTTAACTCTCTAGATACATTACTCCAATCAACATGCTACTCTATATCAACCATCTATACACGTATTCGTCATGAACTCATTCCTGACACGGACCTTCCAGAGCTGTCTCAATGGTCCTCCCACATTTCAACGGTAACCCCTGAATCCCTCCTAAATCACTTTCAACTCACCCTAAAACTTATCCCTGCAAGCTCCTATCAAGAGATGGCCTACAAAATGCTCCATAGGGCATACATCTCACCTAAACGCCGATTCTTGATGGGCATCTCAGAAGACAGCAAATGCACTAAATGCTCAATGGAGGGGGCCGACCTCTTCCATTGCTTCTGGGACTGCGCTCTGGTGTCACAGTTTTGGCATGAGGTACATCATTATGGAACCACCTCCTTAGGCATATCCTTTGGATGCACTGTTTCTTGGGCATTGTTTGGGTGTTTGACTGACCAGCCAGACATCCCCAGGTCTAACAAAAAACTACTTATGATATTATCTGCGGCTGGCAGGAAGGCAATCCTACAACAATGGATCCACAACATACCCCCTAATCTTTCGATGGTGACCTCTAGATTATTTTTTCTATTCACCATGGACTGGCTGGAGGCCTCTATCCATAAGGAGAGGCTCACCCCTGCCTTGTTCCAATGCTGGGACACATACATTTTGACACTCCCTCTACACACTAAACAAGCCATTGACAAATGCTTTCAATCTACCTCATGGTACCTCCTTCACACTTTAGCCCAACCTAACCCCTTGAACATCTGATCTACCCTCTCTTCTTTCCTTTTTTCCGGATCCCTCCTCCGCTCCGTTCTATTTTCAATCGTCACCGGGTTGACTAGAAATATGGACCCTCGATATTGGAAGATTGCTTTGTGGATGGATCAACGACCCGTGTCCCATAGTAGGCATTACATGTTAGTTTATTTTTATTTTTTGTTTTTGTTTTAGGTGTTATTATGTATATGTTTAGGGAATTCAAAATACTCTGTCCATATTGGCGGAGAACTGATGTTTAAACCACCCCTTTCCATCTATAGTCTATGCCGCTTGGAGAAATAAAGCATATTCTCAATTCCCTGATATCCTTAGTTATACATAAGTTACCTTTCTTGGAAGGGTATGAAGGTTTTATGTGGAGAAAAGTTTGAAAATACGTTTTGATCTCTACCAAGTTTTATATGAGACTGAATAATCTGTATCTTCCTGTCTTTTGCCTAGAGGCTTATATATAGTGCATATTATGTTGTACAATGCTGACTATATATTCCATTCGATGTCTCGAAATGCTGTTTATCTACTCTATATGGTGTGAGATTATAATAAAAATAATTTGAAAAAAAAAAAAAAAAAAAAAGAAAGCATCAGCTACTTCAAATGGACACAAGGACGCAGCATAACAAAGTTTTATCATACCAGCTTCTTAGGAGTTTAGTTTAATACTGGACAACTACGGTAACATTTTTACTGAGGAAAGGATACAGATTCCTTGGTAATCAACTGTTGATGTTACTATCTATGAGCTAAATAGGTACTTTCTGTTATCTGCCAAGGAGGAACTATAAGTAACCTTATAGGAGAAAGTAATCGCTACCATAAGTAGACTGAGCCAAACATCTTTCTCTTTAACTGAAGGGAGAACTGATAGTTGATACTAAAACATAGTGTCAGACATTCTGTATTAACTGCTGTTATTTTTAGGAAGTTTATGGGCCCTTATAGTGCACCATCATATTAAGAGTACCTGGGTCACTCTAACACCTAAGGGTGTCTTGAAAAGAAAAAGGATTTGTTGTATTGCATGCAGGTACTGTGTATAGGCCTAATTGACAGGGGGTTAGCATGGATTAATGACTTAAAGGGGAATGTGTAATTGATGAAATGTTAATGTATACTTAATCCATTTGGTACTGGTCATTAAAGTGTTATACTTTCCATGTGTGTCTGGTCCGTCTGGAAGTTGATCTGAAGATCCAGGAAGAAAGAGACAGGTATATTAGATAATATATCTATGATATAAGGGAATCATCCCCTAAGGATAGAGATCAGGCTTACTCAAGCAAGCCTTAACGGTAGTTAAATACTACACATAGCTTGAGTGGAGGCACAGCTATTAGGTAACCATCCCTTAATAGAATACATAGACAGCTCTCGTTCAAGGTATTGAGGGTAGGGTTACATATGGAGGCACCGCGTGAGATAGAAGTTACACTCAGGCCCTGTTACACCACAAGTGTCAGCTGCTATTAATTATTATTGATAAAGTCCTCACATCCCTAAAAATAAAATACAAATATGGGAAAGAAGCAAAGGAACAGGGAGAAGGTTGGACATAAAGCAATTGCTGTATCAGTTGGGAGAGTTGAAGCCAATAGAGAATGTAAAAGTATGGACAAACAAGAGTACCATAAGGGACCAGGCTTAAAGGAAGAGGTGACATGCAAGTTTGTGGGAACTTTTGTAAATAACCTAGGTGTGAAAAAAGAAAAAATATTAGATGTCCCTGTAGAGTTGGAGAAGAGAAAGAAAAAATCAAAGGACAAGAAAGTCAGACTTGATCCCCACCTAAAGGATAGTGAGGGAGGTGTTAGTGACAACCTTGCTCATACTTTGGTCGCTAACATGGATTATGGAATGATAGGAGATAAGAATGTTCTACCACTGAAAGAGAGAGTTCCAGGGGAAGTGAAGATAGATGTAGGTATACAGAAATTAGAAACTGTGCTAAAGCAAATAGCTGAGGATTATAAGAAACATGGACAATTAGTATTAGCTTTGCCAAAAGATCAACAGAAGGACCTGCTTTCCCTGTTTCCAACTTCCATTGAGGAACCAACAAGAAGAGATAGCCCAGTGGATCTACAGACCCCGATAGAGGTGATAAGACATATAGCACTGGACAGGTCTAAACATATTTATCAGTTGTTGGAGGTTCTAGATGAAACCCGATGGAAGCTAAAAGAAGAACAGATGTTTAACACCAAAATTGATGAGAGGAACAAAGAGCTTGAAAGAGAACTTTGGTTTATACAGAGAGAGATGGAAACCATGGCATCTGATGAAAGACAAACCAGAGCGGATCAGGAGCAACAAAAGTTGATAATGTACCAGCAGCAGGAAGACAATATTCATTCTCTGGAATCAAAAATAACTGAGTTGTCTGAATTATTGGAAGTGGGTAAAGAAACTAAAAAGGAGGATCATATTCGTCTGAATGAAATGAAAGAAAGACTGTCTCAACTAGAATCTGAGAATAAAATACTCAAGGATGCCAACTTCCTAAACAACTGTCCTGAAGACCGTATCCATGAATTTTCTATGCGACCGGATACTAAGGACATAGCATTACAGACTGAGGTAGTGGATGGTATATTGCTGAGACAATCTTCTATGAATAAAGTTGATAGTAAAGGGACACAGTATATGTCTCTTAAAATGACTGGCACAGTAATATGGTTCCATGTGAAGAAAGGCTATGGCTTCATTAAAAGGCATGACACCGGAGAAGACATATTTGTACATTGGACATCCATAACGAAGAATAACCCCCTAAAACTGTTGTACAGTGTAGGAGATGGAGAGAAAGTAGAATTTGAAGTGTTGGAAGGGGAAAAGGGTGTACATGCAGCAAATGTGACTGGCATAGGTGGAGTACCAGTGAAAGGGAGTCGATTTGCTCCAAACCGACGAGGATCATACAGTTATTGTTATCAACCACGAGAAAAAGCGGTTGATGAAGGAAGTGCATATTCAGAACAAAGGCAAGGGAGAGATCCAGCTCCATGTCATCCTTCTACAACCTTACATTACCGACCTCTCTCGAGATTCAATGGTAGAGTAAATCAGTACCAGGATCAAGAAACGGAAAATTCAGATGCTAAAGACTTGATAACTTTAGAAGCTTCGTCAGAGAAAGAAACTAGTCTCAGTGACAATCGTAGTGAGGTACATGATAACTTTACCCTAGCACAATCTCTTAAATCTTCCATCCGAAGTCCAGTACTAAAAGAAGTCAATAAATCAGGTGTAGAAGAGCAAGGGAAACCAGCACGATCAGAGAACACTATCCCTGGGAGGCATGAAGGCTATGTAGTTCCATCCCTCCCTATTTGGCCAACAGTTAAAATGGTTGAGATGAGGTGGCTTGCTAATGGATGTGAATGAATATATACTATTTTAGCATAGTGAGTAAGGTAGATGGTGCATTGGCACCTAAAGATGTTAAACAGTGACAATGCACCAGGGGGAGAAATGTAACCCTGATTTAGGGTTTAAACAACACTTATACTGAGGTAGTTATAATATGGTGACTAAAATGGAGTATAAGCATATATATTATTCATATAAAAGTTAATGGATGTTGTAATACTGTATGCATGTTTTGAGGTAAATAATACAGTTCACATATATGTAATTGTATGTACATTGATGTAAATGTAGTGGTGAATACAATTAAGGCTTATTTTATGGTTTCACAGTGTATCTAAAGGGTTAATGTCCTTGTGCTCCTAACTGTCAATCACCTAGTGGGGTGATTGCCAGTGGGCGGGGCATCACCTCAGAGTGGGTCATGTGACTACTAGAGAGGGGTGAAGAGGTGCTGTGAGTGTAGCTGGGGGAGAGACTGCATATCCCTTGGTGAGAGGACATAGTTTTTTGCTGCTCCGGCCGTCGCCCGCATTAGAGCTGAGCGGTACACATTGCGGCGGCCGGAGGGGGCTTAGTGTGTGTAGCCAAAACAGGGCTTCCTTACTGTAAAGGTGGTGACAGCAGCATTGAGACTCAGCACTGTTCATAGAACCCGGCATCAGCGCTAGTCAACTCACCCAGCAGTATTGGAAGGGCGCACCTATGACAGGGAGACAGAGAGGCTTCCTTCCTACCTATTACCGGCACAGACTCTGACAGCCACAACAAAGAAGCCAGGACCAGCAGCAGAGGCTCCATTCTGTGTGGCTGTAAGTGTAAGGGAGGAGTAGGGGGAGCAGCCTGCAGCAGCATCACTAGATCGTAGAAGTGTGAGTGTATAATCCAGCCATTTATATTACCCCTACACTAAGCACAGCAAGCCATAGGTGACTATGGTACATAGTCAATTTCATATTGGGACTAAGGACTCCAGGGCTAGGCCGCAATAATGGCTATTAAGCAGGAGGACAGTAATGGGTCACAGTAGTCAGAGTGGCCTATAATTACAGTTCCATGTATGGCTTAATCATAGTGCTAAGGAGAAGGTAGAAAGCACTGGGTATATATATGTAACAGGAGGAGTGGAGTGAAACTTGAACTGTTTAATGCTTCATAAATACAGTTTTAAAGCTCCCCCATATATCAGCATCACATCAGTCGAAGGAGAGCCAGAGACATTGTTCCGCAGCGCTAAATAGAAAGTAACACCCAAAAGCTGCCACCTAATGTGTGTATTTATGCCCCTGAATTAGCAGAATTAGAGTCAAGGACATTAAAGGTAGCCATACTACAGTGACATTGGATGAATGTTAAAGCCTCTTAGCCACAAAGGATTAGAATATCATCCCGATTCAAGGACTAGCTTGTGGCACTTTAATACAACTGTGTTATATGTATATTCGTGAACCCGTAAGAAGGACTGACACGTAAGAGTAAAGTTAAAGGATTTGAGCTCGCTGTGACTATGATAAGAGAAACCATCTCTTGCAGATATATTTAATATAGACTCATCCTAAGAGACAACAATAATTTGAGGCATACAGGAATCGAAAAGCTATATATGCTCTGAAATATAGAAAGCATCAGCTACTTCAAATGGACACAAGGACGCAGCATAACAAAGTTTTATCATACCAGCTTCTTAGGAGTTTAGTTTAATACTGGACAACTACGGTAACATTTTTACTGAGGAAAGGATACAGATTCCTTGGTAATCAACTGTTGATGTTACTATCTATGAGCTAAATAGGTACTTTCTGTTATCTGCCAAGGAGGAACTATAAGTAACCTTATAGGAGAAAGTAATCGCTACCATAAGTAGACTGAGACAAACATCTTTCTCTTTAACTGAAGGGAGAACTGATAGTTGATACTAAAACATAGTGTCAGACATTCTGTATTAACTGCTGTTATTTTTAGGAAGTTTATGGGCCCTTATAGTGCACCATCATATTAAGAGTACCTGGGTCACTCTAACACCTAAGGGTGTCTTGAAAAGAAAAAGGATTTGTTGTATTGCATGCAGGTACTGTGTATAGGCCTAATTGACAGGGGGTTAGCATGGATTAATGACTTAAAGGGGAATGTGTAATTGATGAAATGTTAATGTATACTTAATCCATTTGGTACTGGTCATTAAAGTGTTATACTTTCCATGTGTGTCTGGTCCGTCTGGAAGTTGATCTGAAGATCCAGGAAGAAAGAGACAGGTATATTAGATAATATATCTATGATATAAGGGAATCATCCCCTAAGGATAGAGATCAGGCTTACTCAAGCAAGCCTTAACGGTAGTTAAATACTACACATAGCTTGAGTGGAGGCACAGCTATTAGGTAACCATCCCTTAATAGAATACATAGACAGCTCTCGTTCAAGGTATTGAGGGTAGGGTTACATGTGTATCGCTTTTTTCAGGCAGAGAACGGATTATAAAGTAAACTGCACTGTCCTCACTAGTAAACTCTCTCCACTCAGTCTCTACACTTCTACAGTAACAGTACTCCTCCTAGTCAGCTCCAGTAAATCTCTCTCAGTCTCTTATAATCTAAATGGAGAGGACGCCAGCCACGTCCTCTCCCTATCAATCTCAATGCACGTGTGAAAATGGCGGCGACGCGCGGCTCCTTATATAGAATCCGAGTCTCGCGATAGAATCCGAGCCTCGCGAGAATCCGACAGCGTCATGATGACGTTCGGGCGCGCTCGGGTTAACCGAGCAAGGCGGGAAGATCCGAGTCGCTCGGACCCGTGAAAAAAAACATGAAGTTCTGGCGGGTTCGGATTCAGAGAAACCGAACCCGCTCATCTCTAATAAAAACCTTGGTAAAGGCTACATCAGTGTCCACCGCTCCCTCATCTGAGAAAAAGTATTCATCAGAGGGAATGAGAAATCCTTCAGATATAATACCTGACGGCCAGTTCACATTCTGAGGTATAACTCTGAGCTCATTCAGGTCTTTTCTCCATATTATAGTTTGTTACTATCAAATATAACTAAATAAATACAAGTAATATGGATTTCTCACAGGGACGCCTGTTCAGGCAAATCTATTTTTTCACTCCATGAAACTGCCCTTAACGGGCAAACATATCCTGAACAGAGTTGACAGAACAGTACTGCTTGTAGCTGGCACTATACCTCTACCCGGAGCTGGCAACAAGTGGAGACCCGAAATACGATTAAAGGGTACTCTCAAGACAAACCCAATGCTGGTCCTTCCCATATTGCTGAATCCTCAAGTCCCTCTTCTGTGGTGGAGCAGAGTTTGAGGAAGGAGTTGGGACAGCTGTGTCTTCAAAGTCACATTGGGCACTGAGGAGTTTTCTGTCAGAGACCGATGATAGAGAATGCAGCGCTGGTTTCTGTCACAGATATACTGCATATTTCACCTCTGACTGTAGCAAGATTGAATATACAAATCCACACACACACACACACACACACACACACACACACACACACACACACACTCACACACACACATACACAAGGGCATAGCTACCATAGGTGCAGGGAGTGCAGCTGCTATGGAGCCCACGGTGAAAGGGGCCCACCTTCCCTGCCAAAGTTACATGTGTTGTATACATTTTCCACCATTGGGTGGTACATAGGGGCCCATACAAACTTTTGCCTTCAGGCCTACAATGTATCTAGTTACACCCCTGGACCTGCTCATTGTACTGTGGTATAAAATGAACTGGAGGGCACTATAGTGTGGCATAATATGAACTGGGGCACTGTAATGTGGCATAACATGAAGTGGATGCACAACAGTGTGGCATAATATGAACTGGGGGCACTTTAATGTGGCATAATATGAACTGGTGACACTGTATATAGTAATGTGATTTAGGGGTAATGAAATGCATAATGTGTACTGGCAGCAGATACAATGTGACATACTATGGTATATTAAATAAGCAAGGGCAGTACTATGGGGGACAGCATTAACTAAGTCACAACTATAGTTCATTAAATAAACTAGGGCACTGTTGTGGGGCATATGTGGTACCCACGTCTGGAGTACCCCAGTATACCATAATCCACCCCCTAACAGCAGCAAAATGCTGCCCAAGAAACTGTCAGATAAAGGAACACTGAAAGGGTTAATTTACAATGAACAACTGCTGCAGAGAAGTGTCTCTCTAGAAGCATTCGGACGGGGGCCCCTTCAAAATGTTGCTATGGGGCCCACAAAGTTCTGGCTACGCCCCAGCACACACACAAAAGTTTGTCACTGTGTTATCATCATCATCATCCTTCTCCTCAGGTAGTAGTTGGGAGGAAATAATAAACCCTCAAACTCCGAGGTAAAAATGGATTCTTATCATAGTAAACCATTTTCTGAGGTAGGCACATGTTCAAGACTGATGTTGCCACTAAAATAAATATATAAATCCTCACAGGGATCTCAGCTGAGGCATATACACAAAGTTCCCTGATATTGCCTGTAGTTGGCAAAAACATTAGAAACCCATCTCTGAATAAGAGATACTGTAATGTGACTGCTGGCCAATGTCACTAACACTTTCCCTTCCTAATAATTCCCATACTTCTGAATGGGATCCTGACACCAGATCGCAGGGGTGGCTCTAGCTGCCAGGATACTTCTGCCGAACCTATACTCACAGTGGACTTTGCATTCGCAATCTGAGGTGTATGAAAATTCTAAACAGGCATTCAGGTCTATACTCATAAAATAATATTATATGGCACAGAGGGTTCTCATAGACCTGCCTGATGTGCCAATTCTCTTCTCCCAGTTTTTGATGCAGTTCTTAATGCATTATTGTGTGTTAAACGGCTGATTTCTCAAATACAACTCTGAGTATAACAACGTACTCGGGCCACTACTGTTCAACATATTTATCAATGACCTAGAAATAGGCCTGGAAAGCACAGTGTCATTCTTTGCAGATGATACTAAGCTGTGTAGGGTCATTAATTCGGAAATAGATGTAGAGTCTCTACAGAATGACTTATCTAAACTTGAAATCTGGGCGTCTAAATGGAGAATGAGATTCAATATAGAAAAATGCAAAGTTAGCCATTTCGGGACTAAAACCAAACTTGCTACCTACATATTAAATGGGGAAATCTAGGGATAACAGTATTGGAAAAAGATTTTGGGGTACTCATTGATAATAGGCTTAAAAACCGTATACAATGTCAAAGTGCAGCAAAGAAGGCAAGTAAGGTGCTAGCGTGCATAAAACGGGGAATTGAGACAATGGATGAGGATGTAATGCTGCCGCTGTACAAATCATTGGTACATCCGCACCTGGAATTTTGTGTTAAATTTTGGGCACCACATTATAAAAAAGATATCTGTGAACTCGAAAGGGTTCAAAGGCGTACTACTAAATTGATTAAAGGGCTAAAGGGACTGAAGTACGAGGAAAGGCTTACTAGGTTGAATATGTATACACTGGAAAAGAGGCGCCTAAGAGGAGATGTTATTAATATCGTCAAATATGTAAAGGGACATTACAAAGAATTATCAGAGGAATTGTTTATTAAAAGACTCTGTATAGGACACGAGGTTACTCGCTGAGGTTAGAGGAGAGAAAATTCCATACTCAACGTAAGAAAGGGTTCTTCACTGTTAGGGCAATAAGGATTTGGAATTCCCTGCTAGTGAAGGTGGTAATGGCAGACTCTGTATATGCATTTAAAAACGGATTGGATCAGAGGCGTAACAAGGGTAGGGTGAGTGGGGCACAAAGCCCTGGGCGCCTTGGCAGGCCCAGGAGAGGGGGGCGCCGGCGGCGGCAAGGGCATCATGCCCCACTCGCCCGCATCACGCCGAAATGTGAGGGGAGGAGAGTGCAGCGTCTCTCCCTCCCCTCACCGCCGCCAGAGCACTAACAGCGCTGCCAGCAGTGCTGCGTGTGTCTGGTCTCCGGCGTTAGCCAATCAGAGCTTGTGGACCGGCTCCTGATTGGCTGCCGGTCCGCGAGCTCTGATTGGCTGGCGAACCGGCGCCACACAGCCGCCGGAGACCGGGAGCGGTGAGGGGAAGGAGAGGTGCTGCGCTGCGCTCTCCTCCCCTCATAGACACAACAGCAGGTGAGTGACCGGGGGGGCCGTACAGTGGGGCATGTATCTGGCACAGTGGGGCACAGTGGGGCATGTATCTGGCACAATGGGGCACAGTGGGGCATGTATCTGGCACAGTGGGGCATGTATCTGGCACAGTGGGGCAATGTATCTGGCACAGTGGGGCACAGTGGGGCATGTATCTGGCACAGTTGGGCATGTATCTGGCACAGTTGGGCATGTATCTGGCACAGTGGGGCATGTATCTGGCACAGTGGGGCAATGTATCTGGCACAGTGGGGCAATGTATCTGGCACAGTGGGGCATGTATCTGGCACAGTGGGGCCCAGTGGGGCATGTATCTGGCACAGTGGGGCATGTATCTGGCACAGTGGGGCACAGTGGGGCATGTATCTGGCACAGTGGGGCATGTATCTGGCACAGTGGGGCAATGTATCTGGCACAGTGGGGCATGTATCTGGCACTGTGGGGCAATGTATCTGGCACAGTGGGGCATGTATCTGGCACAGTGGGGCAATGTATCTGGCACAGTGGGGCAATGTATCTGGCACTGTGGGGCAATGTAACTGGCACTGTGGGGCATGTATCTGGCACAGCGGGGCAATGTATCTGGCACAGCGGGGCAATGTATCTGGCACAGTGGGGCATGTATCTGGCACAGTGGGGCATGTATCTGGCACAGTGGGGCATGTATCTGGCACTGTGGGGCAATGTAACTGGCACTGTGGGGCATGTATCTGGCACTGTGGGGCATGTATCTGGCACTGTGGGGCAATGTATCTGGCACTGTGGGGCAATTTATCTGGCACTGTGGGGCAATGTAACTGGCACTGTGGGGCAATGTATCTGGCAATGTAACTGGCACTGTGGGGCAATGTATCTGGCAATGTAACTGGCACTGTGGGGCAATGTATCTGGCAATGTAACTGGCACTGTGGGGCAATGTATCTGGCAATGTAACTGGCACTGTGGGGCAATGTATCTGGCAATGTAACTGGCACTGTGGGGCAATGTATCTGGCAATGTAACTGGCACTGTGGGGCAATGTATCTGGCACTGTGGGGCATGTATCTGGCACTGTGGGCATGTATCTGGCACTGTGGGGCATTGTATCTGGCACTGTGGGGCAATGTAACTGGCACTGTGGGCCATTTTCAGTGGCCACACCCCTTCTGATGCGTAGCCACACCCCTTCTGGTGTGTGTCCACGACCATTTTTTCAGGGGGGGGGGGGGGCGCCATTTTCCATCTTTCCCTGGGCTCCGAGTCCAAAATCCCTAGTTACGCCTCTGGATTGGATACATTTCTATCTGAAAAAGATGTTCAAGTTTATAGCATTTAAAATATGGTCATTGACAATCTGGTAGGAACATGATTTACAGTGGTTAACTAGACATAAAACATTATTTCAACAGGAAAATTATAATGAACTCGGCTTAATACAAAATACAGGTTGAACCCGATGGGCATTTTGCCTCTTTTCAACCTTAATAACTATGTTACTATGTTGTCATCAGACCACTATTAAATGTAAGAGTGCAAAACAGCATTTCAAAACCTGTAAGATTCCGTGTGGAGAGTTTGCATGGCATTCCATTTTTACTAAACCAGAATGGTTTACTGTATGTGTTAAAATCTATCTCCAGAATGCTTTCCTTCCCATTAACATATATCTAAACATCAGTAGATTTTATTGGAAAATGCTTTTATTCCTATGTCTTGTCATGTTATTTTGCTTCTCAAACATACCTTATATTTTGTCTATTGGAACAATAGTAGTCACCTCATCTCTCCGCCCACATGGAGTCTAGAGAGGGGTATACATAAGCAATTTGCTAAAATCATACACCATAGGGTCTTAATATTATCTTTCATAACAGAATTGTCCTTTATTATAAACTGCCATAATAGGACAGTCAACAGAGCAGTGGCCTCTACAGGCAAGATCCCTAAGGTTGAATCCTGATAAAGCACCCCTTCTTTCCAGTATATCCTTTGACAAATGGGACCTCACTCCTCCAAAGAAATGGGGAGCAATAGAGAGTTTGGCTCTGACTTTCTTGCCAACAATTTCTCTCAATGATTTAGCGGCACTAATTGGGACAATGGTAGCTCTCTCTTACATGTTTTCTCTCCTATGCAGGAACTCACAAGCTCTCCTCAGGTTTTCTTAAGAACCTGTCATTGCTAGTCAGGCATTCCTATCAACCCATGTCATATGGGAGATATCCAGTTGGAATTCTCTGCCAATTCCAAATTACAGGTCCGTGTTAGACCCAGGTGTGGATCTAGACTTCTATTTTAGGGGGGGGGGGGGGGCAGTTTAAGAATTAATACTGACTCCTCCCCTTCATACATATTACACCGCACCATATCACACCTTATACACATTATATCGCACTGTATCGCTCCTTATTCACATTACCCCACACGTATCACTCCTTATTCACATTACCCTGCACCGTATCACTCCTTATTCACATTACCCCGCACTGTATCGCTCCTTATTCACATTACCCCACACCGTATCACTTCTTATTCACATTACCCTGCACCGTATCGCTCCTTATTCACATTACCCTGAACCATATCGCTCCTTATTCACATTACCCCGCACCGTATCACTCCTTATTCACATTACCCTGCACCATATCACTCCTTATTCACATTACCCTGAACCCTATCGTTCCTTATTCACATTACACCGCACCGTATTGCTCCTTATTCACATTACCCCGCACTCTATCGCTCCTTATTCACATTACACTATGCCGTATCACTCCTTATTCACATTACATCACACCGTATCGCTCCTTATACACATTACACCCCACCATGCTCTTATCGGGACAGCTGTCCTTTGTGATACTAATCACGTTAGTACATATGTGATAGTGTCTGTGCGATGTGTGGCGGAATGTACCGCACAAGGTTGGTACATCCCCCCCACAGTATTTCAAATACCGTAAGCGCCACTCAGCACCTTGACCTGTAGTTAGTTGAGTAAATAGAATAGCCATATCACCAGCAGCATGAAAATGCAGTCAGGACAGACAAGAATTTAAACTGATTCTCTAAAAAAAATATACTAATGTCTGAACCAATAAGTTAAAATATCAAAATACAAATAAAAAAAGAAAAAGATAAAACAATGAAAAATATTAAGGAAAAAAAAGAAGTACAGACATGTGACAGCCCTCCTCCCCCAAATTACACCCCCCCCCATTCACAGACCACCTCCCCTGTATTTCCCCTCAGTACAGACATGACAGCCCCCTTTCCTCATATTACATTCCAGTAAACACAAACCCCCTCGCCTATATTTCCCCCCCGTACATACATGTGACAGCCCCCTCCATCACATTCCCTGCCAGTATAAACAGACCCCTCCCCCATATCCCCCAATACACAACATGGCAAACCCCCTCCATCACATCCCCCCCAGTATACACAGGCACCCTCCCCCATATCCCCCCCCCCCCCCAGTACACACATGTGACAGTGTCCCCATGGTACCTGACTTTCTTGCTTCAGTTAAAACAGCAGGATGCCGGGACAGTCAGAGGAGGAATCAGCACATGCAGAGACCGAAGAGCAGGACGAGGAGGGGCTGATCCGTGCAGCCCACTCTGCATCTGGTGACAGGTTGGCTGGTCCCTGGCACATCTTTTAATGCTCCTTTGCATGGCAGCTGTAGACATTTTGCAGTAGATTATAGAAAGGAATGGGATGCGTTCAATTTGCTGGATGTTGCTATCCTGGCAGTCAGGATACCGATGCCGGAATCCCGACAGCCAGAGTCCTGGCGCAACAGGACTATTCCCACTCATGGGAGTCTACGACACCTATAGTATGAGAATAGATCCTGTGGCGAGCGCAGTGAGCCATCGAGCCTGCAGCATGGGGAGCGCAGCGAGTCCACAAGGGGACTCTTTGCGCTCGCCTGCTGCTGGCATTCTGGCGGGCTGGATGCTGCTGTCGGAATTTAGACAGCCATCATACCGTCGGCTGGTAAATCATACTGAATCCAAAAGGAACATAATACTAAAAGTAATAACATAGCAACATAGTAACATAATATTTGAGGTTGAAAAGAGGCAAAATGCCCATCGCGTTCAACCTGTTATTGTATTAAGTTGAGTTGATTTTAATGTATCTGCAGAAGATGTTTTAGGACTAGTTAACAACTACAAATCACGTTATACCCGGATTAATAACTTCAATATTTTAAGTGTTGTAGCCTTGGATATCCTTTTCAATCATAAATTAATCTAATCCACTTTTAATTGCATTTACAGTGTCCACCATAACCACCTTCCCTGGCAAGGAATTCCAAATCCTTATTGCCCTAACAGTAAAGAACCCTTTCCTCTGTTGCGTGCGGAATTTTCTCTCCTCCAGCCTCAGCGAATGCCCGCGTGTTCTAAACAGAGTTCTTTTAATAAATAATTCCTCTGATAACTCTTTGTAGTGCCCCTTTACATATTTGAAGACATTAATAATGTCTCCTCTTACACGCTTCTTTTCAAGTGTATACATGTTCAACCTAGTAAGCCTTTCCTCGTATTCCAGTCCCTCAAGACCTTTAATCAATTTAGTAGCTCGCCTTTGAACCCTCTCTAGTTCACCGATATCTTTTTTATACAGTGCTGCCCAAAACTGAACACAATATTCCAGGTGCAGATGTACCAATGATTTGTACAGCGGCAGAATTACACCCTCATCTCTTTTCTCAATTCCCCGTTTTATGCACGCTAACACCTTACTTGCCTTCTTTACTGCGCTTTGACATTGTATACGGTTATTAAGTTTATTATCAATGAGTGCCCCCAAATCCTTCTCCAAAACTGTTACCCCTGGACTTTCCCCGTTTAATATGTAGGATGCAGTTCATTTTTGGCCCCAAAATGCATAACCTTGCATTTTTCTATATTGAACCTCATTCTCCATTTAGACGCCCAGATTTCAAGTTTATATTTTATAAACCAACCTGAAAATAATATCTAACTTACAGACTCCCTTTCCACTCTTTGACTATCTTGACTTCCTTATTATACATCATGTCTATTTCTAAGACACTGGCTTCCCAGCATTTGCAATAAGATGAGTTGAGCCTACCATACTAATCTCCTCATACCCATTTCTCAACCCCCGAAAGTGTACAAAGTTACAATAATCTCAAGGCTCACACATAAATATCTCTTATGTGGAATTCTCAGACAAAGCAAAGATGATAATGAACCAAACTGTTGCATTCTCACCTGTTTATCTACCTACCTTGCGCTTACCTCACTCATTGGAATATGCAGCAATTATTAAGTGTAGAAAACCTTTCTGTCCAGCTAAATCCTCCACCCTTACACAATATATTGTTACATGGCAGCATCTGGTATTGATATTTCTCAATTTAAAGTCATCTCTTTACTGGGTGACACTGCATCTAAAGTTGCTTAAAAGTCTTGCCTCATCAAACTATCATGCACGCTGCAAGGTGATCATCTGCACGTGCATTGGCAAAATACTACAGAGAATGATGATCAGGAGGTTTACCTCCTAGACCCTCCAATTAGCTTGAAGGGAAATGTGCTTCTTCATTTTGATATACGCTCAACTGCAATGTATATGACTCTGAGTTTGCAGGCCACTTTTGAGAGAAAATACCAACATGTAGGCATCTCAGAAGGTCTTACCTTACAAATAATTATACACAAGGCTCATTTGTCATCAATGCAGTCACATGCATAACATTATTGGAAACTTACTGTATAATGAAGAAAAGATTAGGTCTCCCAGAACAACCAACAGATGTGTGGTAGTCTGCCCACCAGCTGTTGCTAGGTGGCAGTTCTTCAGACGAACAAACAGTAGTTTGCAGAAATCTATGACCTACAAACTTTCTTTGTTCTAGGGAAAAGGATTGCCACTTAGCAAAAGCGCACATCCCACCCTCCTGAAAAAATAAATTACAAAGTAACTGTTGGTTACTTTTCCAAACATAGGTGTATTATATTTTCTTAGGCCCTCTGAGGAACATGAAAATAAAGGTGCCCATACACTAGACGATATCATGAACAATTTAGCCTTTTTCGACGGATCGGAACTACAAATCGTTCATAATAATGCAGATCATTCAGTGTCCATGAACGATCACGATGCGTGGCCCCACTGGTTGTGGCCATAGCTTATTATCTTCCCTGTTGCAGGGAAGATCTGAGGCTATAGTCAACAACAGAATGTTCCTGGAAGTAGCCTTAAGATATATCTTAAAGATAATTCTTATGTGCATTATACTATATCATTTGCCCAGGACTGCCGGGAAGCTGCCGGGGGAGTTCAAGGGATATGTTAAAGATAAATCATCCCTTAAAGGTTGTCTAGTGCATGGGCACCTTTACAGAGTCTGGCTAGAGTACCCTAGAAATTGAGAAGCCTCCATTTTCTCTAACATAGGTTTCATTATAATATTGTTTTGTAAAATTGTTTTGTCATCTATTACTGGAAAATAAGATACTGTAAATACAGCTGAAAAAGTCAGTTCAGACATAGGGGTCTATTTACTTCTAAAGCTGCCCATACACCTAAAGATTTGTTGTCCAATCTGGTTGGTTGGAATTAAAATCTTGTAATGGATGGGAGCAAATGACAGTTGACCATTTTGAATTGTCAACTGTCATTTGCTCTCATCCATTACCAGATTTTCGTTCCAACCAGCCAGATTGGACAATATATCTTTAGGTGTATGGGCAGCTTAAGCTTCGGATGGAGATAAAGTCGATGGAAATAAAGTACCAGCCAGTGGGCTCCTAACTGCAATGACATGCTGTGTTTGAAAAATAACAGATTGGAGCTGATTGGCTGGTACTTTATCTCCGTCCGCTTTATCTCCATGCAAGGCTTAGCAAATAGACCACATAGACTTTATTCTCTAGTTGTGTTAGTTATTCCATCTGCAATTGTGTAAAATTATAAGAAAGTTGTTCTAACTTCTATTTCTTGTTCTGCATATGCTTTACCAGTATTGTTTGCCTAAAAAAAACTGTTCAGTCAGTTGAGTGTAGTATCTATGAAGATAGTTTATGTGCATTAGCTACATGAGGTAGTGTACCTTTAAGAATCTGGCTGCACAGATGAACATGTGATCAGGAAGTAGAAGGAAGTAGGAAGTAGAAGGAGAGTAAGGAGGAGGAGAGCAGCATGTGGAGTTGATGTCTATCTGTAACCATGCAAGTACTACTTACCAATAAGAAATAAAATACATAATCTTCATACTGCATGACTCATTGAAGTAAAGATATAAATGTGTGGGTATTATTCTGCTTCTTTTCCAACACACACAATATTCACCCTGAGGTGTTCTAGTTATTAGGATTGCTACCAGCAAGCTTCCAAAAATCTAATTCAGTGATTCAGTGAGCATTAGCCCCGCCCAACTCCTAGTGTACCTACCAACCTACCTGCTGGGCATGTGCAACTTCACTGTTATGCTGCTTTCACATCGCAAAACCTGCTTTTGAAATGGTATTTGAAACGGTTCTTAAAATGGGTCTGAGCAGTTAAACCCCTTTCACATCTCATGTTGTAACCAGTAAATGACCATTTCATTCCCGTTTTGGTACCTTTCACACTGAACCCGTTTCACCCATAGAAAACAGTGGTTGTCATTATAAATGGACTTTTCTGGCCCACACATTATTATTAATCACTAATTAATTCATTATTAATAATTTGGATAGTCGTACGATGGAACCCAGCAGCTTGAAGCATATCTATTTTTATTAGATGGGATTAGGTACTTGGTTTGTCTTTTTTGGAGGCACAAGTATTATTTATATATTTTTTTAAATTATTATTATTTTTTTTTAGATGGAATGGTTAAATACAGGAAAAAAATGGCGTGGGGTCCCCCCTCCAAAGCATAACCAGCCTCGGGCTCTTCGAGCTGGTCCTGGTTCTAAAAATGCGGGGGAAAAATTGACAGGGGATCCCCCGTATTTTTAAAACCAGCACCGGGCTCTGCGCCTGGTGCTGGTGCAAAAAATACGGGGGACAAAACGAGTAGGGGTCCCCCGTATTTTTCACACCAGCATCGGGCTCCACTAGCTGGACAGATAATGCCACAGCCGGGGGTCACTTTTATGCCGTGCCCTGCGGCCGTGGCATTAAATATCCAACTAGTCACCCCTGGCCGGGGTACCCTGGGGGAGTGGGGACCCCTTCAATCAAGGGGTCCCCCCCCCCAGCCACCCAAGGGCCAGGGGTGAAGCCCGAGGCTGTCCCCCCCCCATCCAATGGGCTGCGGATGGGGGGGCTGATAGCCTTTGTTGTAAATGAAAAGATATTGTTTTTTCCAGTAGTACTACAAGTCCCAGCAAGCCTCCCCGCAAGCTGGTACTTGGAGAACCACAAGTACCAGCATGCGGGAGAAAAACGGGCCCGCTGGTACCTGTAGTTCTACTGGAAAAAAAATACCCAAATAAAAACAGTACACACACACCTTGATAGTAAAACTTTATTTCATACGTCGACACACACATACTTACCTATGTTCACACGCCGACATCGGTCCTCTTCTCCATGTAGAATCCAGGGGTACCTGAAAATAAAAGATCAATATACTCACCTCAACCAGGCTCCAGAGATAAATCCACGTACTTGGAGAAAAAAACAAACCGGACAACCGACCACACGGACTGAAAGGGGTCCCATGCTGACACATCAGACCCCTTTCCACGAATGAGACCTGTCAGCGGCTGACCGCGGGTGACCCCACCGCTAGCCGCAAAGTTCCCACCATTGAAAGTAATGGAGCGGCTTTGCGATGCGCTGTCTGACAGCTCAGACAGTGCACAGCCAATCAGGTGAGCGCCACGGAAGTAGCGCTTCCTGATTGGCTGAAGGGACTTCAGTGACAGGAGTCACGTGATGTCCCGGCATTCGGGGAGAGGGGTCTCATGTGTCAGCATGGGACCCCTTTCGGTCCGCAGGTCCGGGTGTTCGTTTTCTTTTTTTGCCAAGTCCGTGGATTTATCTCTGGACCATGGCTGAGGTGAGTATATTGAACTTTTATTTTCAGGTACCCCTGGATTCTACATGGAGAAGAGGACCGATGTCGGCGTGTGAACATAGGTAAGTATGTGTGTGTCGGCAGTGTGTAATAAAGTTTTACTGTCGACGGTGTCTGTGTCCTGTTTTTATTTGGGTATTTTTTTTTCCATTAGAACTACAGGTACCAGCGGGCCCGTTTTTCTCCCGCATGCTGGTACTTGTGGTTCTCCAAGTACCAGCTTGCGGGGGAGGCTTGCTGGGACTTGTAGTACTACTGGAAAAAACAATATCTTTTCATTTACAACAAAGGCTATCAGCCCTCCCATCCGCAGCCCATTGGATGGGGGGGGACAGCCTCGGGCTTCACCCCTGGCCCTTGGGTGGCTGGGGGGGGGACCCCTTGATTGAAGGGGTCCCCACTCCCCCAGGGTACCCCGGCCAGGGGTGACTAGTTGGATATTTAATGCCACGGCCGCAGGGCACGGCATAAAAGTGACCCCCGGCTGTGGCATTATCTGTCCAGCTAGTGGAGCCTGATGCTGGTGTGAAAAATACGGGGGACCCCTACTCGTTTTGTCCCCCGTATTTTTTGCACCAGCACCAGGCGCAGAGCCTGGTGCTGGTTTTAAAAATACGGGGGATCCCCTGTCAATTTTTTCCCCGCATTTTTAGAACCAGGACCAGCTCGAAGAGCCCGAGGCTGGTTATGCTTTGGAGGGGGGACCCCACGCCATTTTTTCCCGTGTTTTTCACATTTAAACGTGTATAAAGCCACTCTCTCATGTGTCTCCTATGTTTTCCAAGCTGTTTCCTGGTTGTGGCTGGTGACATCACACATGGAGACAGCCTATCATCTTCTGGGGCTTGCAAATACCGTTTCAGACCCTTTCACACTGCACAGTGAAATGGGACTGAAACGGGTAGGACCCTGCTTTTTTACCGTTTCAAAATACCGGTATTTTGAAAACGGTAAATTGAAGGGGACCCTTTCACATCGCAGCTTGACCCGTTTAGGAAGCCAGTTAAAACGGCAAAATACCGGGTATAAGCTGCGGTGTGAAAGGGGTATTAGTGTCACCAGGTTAGTGATGTAAAAATTTAACTTCCCTGCCTTACAGCTGAGAATCAGGATGCTTACTACATAACCCACCAGCTGTTGCTAGGTGGCAATCCTTTTCCCTAGATCAAAGAAAGTTTGCAGGTCATAGATTCCTGCAAACTACTGTTGTTCCCGCTGCCTTAAATTACCACTGCTCATAGGATACCGGCCTTAGCTTGTTGGGGGCACATTTTGCAATTTATTCTGGGTGAGATATACTGTTTTAGTAGTTTCATTTTCATTTCCAAGTGGTTTGAGTAAGGTGATATCAGACTTGTAAATGAATTTCCACGGACTAGGACAGAAAGGTCTAGTTCCTATTTCAGTTGGAGTTTAGATTTAGTGAAGGTGTCCATACAGTATCAGTGCATTGAAGAAGTGAACAAAAGGATATGGCTCCTCTGCTACTTCTCCCAGTGAGCCAGGCAAAGAGATCAATGTGTTTCACAACACAGGCCCTCCAAATGATATAAATTACAGGGATACAGGTTGAGTCTTCCATATCCAAAATGCTTGGGACCATAAATAATTTTGATTTCAAATTGTTCCGTATTTTGGGATATTTACATACCATAATGAGATATCTTGGGGATGAGACCCAAGTCTAAACACAAAATATAATTTATGTTTTATATACACCATATATATATATATATATATATATATATATATATATAGCCTGAAGGTAATTTGATACCTTATCTTTAATAATGTTGTGCATGAAACAAAGTTTGTGTAATTAGAACCATCAGAAAGAAAAGGTGTCACTATCTCATTAGTTCTAAAATATTTTTACCATTTTGGAATATTTCATAGTAACATAGTTTCTGAGGTTGAAAAAAGACAATTTGTCCATCGAGTTCAAGCTGTAAGTGATCTCCTATACTGTGATATTTTAAAACTAATATTAACTGTGGTGAGTGTTTAGCCGTTTTGCTCATTCGACTTTTATTTCAGATGTTATATTTTTGGGTATAGTGTGATACCCGGGATTAGAAACTTGGCTATGTTTTATTAGTGTGAGCATCACTGGATAGTGGGAGAGACCCACCAAGGGGTTGCTTGCCTTTGTTATTAGAACTCATATGCTTAACATCGGGGAAACTAGAGAAAAAAGAGACATTGGGACCCAGGAGGAGCCCGTCGCTAGCAAGCCAGAATTCACGTGCGGCTGGCGGGACAGATACGGGGACTTAGAACAAAAAGCTTAAAAGAGGAAAAGAGCTCGAGCAGCGGCGGTTGGTGTTTGTCGTCGCTGAGGCAAGGCAGAGTGAGGACGCTTCTGCATGACGGACGGGAAGAAGACGGAGATTGACCCCGGAGTGCAGCGGACGAGAGCCCGGACTCACCATAAGAGTTGCGGGTGTCGGTGATCTGGACGGGCGAGCCACCTTGCAAGGAATCGGAGCAGTCCAGCGCTGATACGGGAAAAGGGAGGAGGAGGCGGCATATCCGGAGTGACAAGAAGGGGACGGCCGCCGGGAGATGTGACCAGCACCTGCAGCAAACAGGCGGAGAGACGGAGTAGTACCTCCTTTGACAAGTAACCGTGTTTCTCCTATTACCCAAGGTATTTAGACCACTGTACTGTTGACACGCACAAAAGGAACCATTATGGAAGCGTAGTGCAGCGTCAGTCTGAGGAAATCCTGTCAGAAATCCTCTTATACATTTGAGACAGGAATGCTAAAGTACAGTAGCCCTCCTGAATAATCCATTGCAAGTAATATATTTAATACAGTTAGCCTGCCTGATTACACCAAGCTTAAGAATACGTCAGTACAGTAGTCCTCCGTACTCAGCCGTGGCAAGGGACAATTATAGGACAGCTATCCTATTTGATTAATGCAGCAGACTCAGTGCAGCTTAAGAATATGTCAGTATAGTAGTTCTCCGTACTCAGCCGTTGCAAGGGACAATTATAGAACAGCTATCTGATTTGATTTAATTCAGCATATTCAGTGCAGCTCCGCAGCTCAAGACGAGGATAGCGAAGTTGACTAGACTGAGAACCTATACTTTACGGTTTAATCCACGATAGTTGATTTAGTTGCCGACAACCACGGTCGAGGTAATCCTAACCCGATTTGACTTCCCCAGTATAGTCAGCAAAGGATCAGCATACCCCCTTCATTCAGAAACAACTGACGGATAGCACTCAAGTGTTAGTACTGTTCTTCGGAAGACGCTTCTACGTTGAGCATACATTTATAATAGATAGCGAAGGGAGTACTGTTACTCTCCTTGAAAGGGTCAAACCTAACAAGGGAAAAGGGAAGACCCGATGAAAGAAAGTAAACAAATAATTAAGATCTATTGTTCTCAAGCTCTGTATGTGCACCAACGTACGAATATTCAGCTGAACTAAGGAACTTATGGGGAGTTACAGTGCTCAAGACTGAAGGGATCTTGGACAACGGGTCTATTGGGTTGGATTGCGTCAAAGCGTAGAAGAATGGTGTCAGCCGGGCCCGTAATATTTTCGCTTAGGGGTTCACTACTCGCTAAGGTATAGGGTTCTCCGCAACTGCCCAACACTGGCCAGCACAGACTCATCATCATGTCTGGATAGGAGTTTATATTTGGAGTTATCTCTGGCTGTAAGATATCTGGGCACTCTGGTTCTGGCCGGATAGGACATAGTTTCAGTTGGTCTCTATGTACTAGGCTTGGTCGACTCCCATCCTCTCGCTGGATACGGTATACCGCAATTTCTGGATTTGGCATTTCCATCACTCTATAGGGAAGAGGCTCCCATCGGTAATCTAATTTGCTGTGCCGTCGATTGTTTCTTCTAAATACCCTACATCCTACGGGCAAGGGTTTAGCCTGGGCTTTTACATTGTAATAATGCTCTTGACGTTTTTGCACTGTTCCTCTATGTTGCTTTACCATGTCTTGAGCTACTTTCAATCGACGTTGGTGTTCGGATACCCAGTTGGTTTCTATAAACGAATCGGGAGCAAACTCCACATTTAGACTTGCATCTACTGGTAGTCTTCCTTGTCGACCGAATAATAAATAATATGGAGTATATCCGGTCGAACTATGGACAGTATTATTATAAATGAACATGAGCTCGGTCAATATCAATGGCCAGTCCTGACGTTGCTGTTCCGGGAGAACCCGCAACATTTGGATGAGCGTCTGATTCGTCCTCTCGCAAAGGCCATTTCCTTGGGGATGATATGAGGTAGTTCGAATCTTTTTACATCCGTAGAGTAGGCACAGTTCCTGGAAAAGTTTGGAGGTGAATGCAGGCCCTTGATCGGTCAGAATCTTATCCGGGAACCCGTATGGTCTCACAAAGGCCCTCCAAAAGATCTCCGCCGTAGTTTTAGCTGTCATATTCTTTACTGGTAAGGCCACTGCGAATTTCGTGTAATGGTCTACTATCATGATGGCATATTCATATCCCAGTTTACTCGTTTCCAGCTTTACATGATAAATTGTGACTAACTCCAATGGTTGGTGACTTACTATCGGATGGAGTGGCGCTCTCTCGTTGGCCAGGGGAGTTCTTCGGAGATTACAGTCGGGACATTGCTGACACCATTCTTCTACGCTTTGACGCAATCCAACCCAATAGACCCGTTGTCTAAGATTCATTTCAGTCTTTTGACTCCCGAAATGTCCAGACCGATTGTGATATGCATTTAACAGAATTGGGGCTTTTGTCATAGGAATGAGCACTTGAGTCATGGTTAGGTGAGTTTTTGGGTTAACACTTTTTCGGGTCAATACATTGTGATGGATCTCTAGGCGTTCCCGCTGTCTCCATAATTTCACTAGTTTCGGCACTGCAGTCTGCCGTTCGGCCTTAGTCAGGCCCTTCTTTTGCAACAGCAATTTCTTCAATTGTTGGAAGATAGGATATTCTTCCTGCCATTCTTGCCATTCACTCCATCCTCTTCCCTCCAATGGCCGTGCAGTTTCCTTTCTCGTAAAGGTGGGGTTATGTTGCACTACCGGTGGTGGTATCACTTGGAAAGGTGGAAGTTCCACCGATTCTAACGGATCTTCCACTTCCGGTTCTTCTTGCTCAGGTAGGCGGGATAACGCGTCAGCGTTACTATTATTCTGTCCAGGTCGGTATTGGATTGTAAACTGAAAGTTGGATAGCCGAGCATACCATCGTTGTTCCAGGGCTCCCATTTTGGCAGTAGCTAAATGTGCCAGGGGGTTACAGTTGGTATAAGCCACAAACGGAGTGACAGCCAGATAGTCTCTGAATTTTTCGGTGATGGCCCACACTAGTGCTAGAAATTCCAGTTTAAAAGCACTATAATTAGCGTCATTACGCTCGGTTTTTCGAAGGCCTCTACTGACGTACGCTATAACTCTTTCTTTGCCGCCTTGTATTTGTGCGAGGACCGCGCCGAGTCCTTGTTTACTCGCGTCAGTCTGCAGGATGAAAGGTTTGCTATAGTCTGGATAGGCCAAAAGGGGAGCTTGGGTCAAAACACTTTTAAGATGTTCAAATGCTGCTTGTTGCCGAGGAGTCCAAATGATCAGTTGCCGTCTGCTTTGGCTATGGTGGGGCACATCGCGCAGCAGTTCGTGTATAGGGGCAGCTACTTTGGCGAAGCCTTTCACAAAGCGCCTATAGTACCCCACGAAACCCAGGAATCGCCTAACCTCCTTGACGGTTTGGGGCACCGGCCAATCTTGGACTGTTAGAATTTTCTCAGGATCGGGTGCGATTCCTTCAGAGCTCACCACATGCCCCAGGTAATGCACTTGCGGTTTCAATAAATGGCATTTGGCAGGGTTTACTTTTAGCCCATATCAGGCGAGTTGCTGCAGAACTTCATTGAGATGCTGTAAGTGTTCGTCATATGACTTGGAGAAAATAATGATATCATCCAGGTATAGCAATATCATTTCAAAGTTTCTATGTCCCAAGCAATGTTCCATCATTCTTTGGAATGTTGCTGGAGCATTACTTAGTCCAAATGGCATTCGCTTAAACTCGTGGAGTCCCATAGGAGTGGTAAAGGCCGTTTTTTCTTGATCTTCCGGCTCCATCATGATCTGCCAATACCCACTGGTTAAGTCCAACGTGGAAAAATACTTAGCGGACTTGAGGGCGGCCAGAGATTCCTCAATCCGGGGAAGTGGGTATGCGTCTTTATGCGTAACCTGGTTTAATTTCCGATAATCGACGCAGAATCTCAATTGCCCATTCTTCTTTTTTACTAATACCATAGGTGCGGCCCAAGGGCTGTGACTCTCCTGGATGACACCCGTAGCCTTCATTTCCTCAAGCATCTTCCTAACCGGCTGATAGAGTGCTGGAGCTAAAGGCCGATGTTTTTCTCTGATAGGGGCAGCTTTTCCTGTTACAATGCGATGTTTTACGGTCGTAACGGTCCCGAAATCTAAAGGTCCTTTGCTAAAGGTTTCCGCATTTTCTTTTACGACTTGAAGGGCTCCCTTTTTGTGTGCCGGAGGGGTATCCTCATTTCCGATGTGGAGGTCTTTCCACCATTCTGTTGGATTTTTGTCTCTCTCGGTTACGGCATCTTCCCTCTGTGGGCTCATCCGAGTCTGTACATTTATGATGTTTTGGAAGGTAATCCAGGTAAGCTTAGCTATGGGTCGCTGTCGGTACAATTTTACCGGGTGATTATGTGGATTTAAAATTCGCACCGGAACTCGGCCCGCCATAACATTCACTAGACCATGGGCGACAACAATTTCTTTCCCATTATCCTCTTCACATGGCTCCACTAAGGCCTCATAACTCTCCCCTCGAGGTCCACAGCGAGCTTTACCCCAGATAATCACTTCTGCATTTGGAGGTAATTTGATGGGTTTGCTTTCGGTGATCCGCACTTTCCCAATGGCACCGTTACATTGTACTATTGCCCGCTGGCTCTGCAAGGTCTTGATAGTCTTTTGTAGTACAGACGGTTTGATGGTCGATTTTCCGGCCAGTTCTCGTTTGAGAATAGAGATCAGTTCATCTGGGCAGCATTGTAGGATGTTCATTCCTAAAATCATTGGGATAGCATTTGGGTCACTAGTATGGGTGATCAGACACCCTTGGTTAGTGACAATGCTAAATTCCTTTGTCGTATAAACAACCCTTTATGAAGCTAAGAACACTGTACGCTGTTTACTTAAGAAGTACTGTAATGGTACGCTAGTTGCGTAACGATCGCTCAGCCGTAGGCGAGACGCTCAAGCGTCACGTTCGCTCACGGCCCAGTGATCACAGTACACGTTATTGGCTATGACTAGAGTAATGATTCGCTATGGCGTAGCGGACGCTCGAGACCACGAGGAGATCACTAGCGGCGCAGACGCTCACAACGCTATACCTTTATGTTAAAACCTTATACCAATGAAATACACTGAATACCTTAATGTGAGTACAGGGTGTAAGTGCAACCTTGTGTAACCTGACTAACTACAAAGCTGCTTGAGCGTCACCGACGCTCAAGTGAACACTTAACACTATAGAAAATACACAGATACTGGTTTAGGGTCCGAAGCCTATTAACTGTATTATATCTAATATACTTGTAAAAAGGGGATAACAGTACAAATGATACACTCCAATATAACAAAGACTTCCTAACCACAGAACTAAACAATAAATACAAAAAGACAATACTACACTGACCTAAATGCAATACAATACAATACTATAATACTATGAGAGATATAAGAGAAAAGAGGAGAGAGAGAGAGACGGGGAGAGATGAGAGAAATTGGCTCACAGTAAGACAATGATTACGGAGAGAAACTTACGCACAAAGGGTATGATCGCCTGCGCCTCGATATCCAGCTCCCGGCTATCAGCAGATAACCGTTGATGAGAGAGTGAGAGTTGGATATGGTCGGCCTGCCTATTTATGCCCCACACACAATGCAATCTCATAGTCCCTACAATCCCATTGTCCATTGGATGAAGGAATTCGACCCTGTATCACAACAAAAGGTCATAGGGTGATTCATACAGGTGGGCTGTGACGATTTCCAACAGCTCAGGTGGGTGGGAAACTGGGTTTCCCGCCGCATACCTGAGTATAAGTAAATAATAGAAATGGACATAAACTTCTTATGTCCATAACTATTCGCACGAGCGATTAATACGCTCCAAACCAACACCGGAATATTACTAATTAAATACTCTTCCGATGGGTACCAAACACTGCTGTATGATTCCTGTTAGACCCTTCGTACAATACAAAGAGGGATTACTTTAAACAGGGACCTTCTATATTAACCAAACTTTCAGAAACTATCAAAGGGATCATGATCTATAAACTACATTAATTGTGAAAATATGTAACGAATGAGTCGCACGCTACGACTACATAAACTCTACCGTAAATACGCATACCGCGCCTGCGAGTGCACGCTATTGCGGGTATGCGCCTTCACGGGAGAGCGTACGCATGCGCAGCGCGGACCAGTGTGCGGTGCAAATATGGCAACGTGCATAGAGACATTTTTCTGACTTTGACAGTCCACCCTTTGGCAGTCAATAATAACTGCCACCTTCTAAAATATTTAAGGAGAAAAATGTAAGTCAGGGGTTAATTGATTTCCATGGTTGGGTAGGGGAGAAGAGTGGAGTAGGTGTGAAGAGGGTATGACCTAGTGAGAAAGCAGAAGCATGTGTGTATGAGTCCATGTTTGGAGGGTCATGTATCATCGTGCCGTACGTGTGGTAAATCAAGCTTCGAGGTATTGCGAAGTATACATTTGAATTCCTTCTTATCCTGTGGTACAGGTCTGTGGATGGGCTGTCAAACTCTACCGAGCTCATTTCGGCTATGGTTGTAACAAAATGGGGATGCACATTTTAGTTGATGATACATGAATGGGGGAGGTATGTGGTTGCTGATATCTGTGCCTGTATTCCCTATCGTCTATGTGTGTCGTTACCTGAGGGTTGTAGGGATGAAGATAAAGAACACTTACGAAAAATGCAATGATATTCTATGTCAGGGAAATGTACATCTGTTGTTGAAGTTGTGTTCGGTATCTGTTGAGAGTCGTCTTCTTTGCGCTGTATTGCTCCTTGGGCATGAGCAAATAGCTTTGTCTGAGCCATCAGATTTACAAAAAAAAATGTTGGGCTAGCGTGAGTTTAAATGTACTAGGGAAACTGGGGATCCATGGCAAAGTTCATCAAGTGTCCATATTTAAAGTTGTCAAATCTTCTTCTTTGGTCAATCCGTTGTCTGTATACATCTCGTCTCGTCAGCTTCCTCGTCCAAGGGGGTCTTTGTATCTTGGAGAAAAGCAGAAAAACAGGTGAAAGAACCGGACCGTATAATCGCATTTTCATCACATTCTGGTTTCTATCATTGGGTCATAAATCAAATCCAGGTTAATTACGGTTTCCTCACTCCTCAAGCTCATCACTTTTGTACTTTGTTTGCACCTCATTAAAGCCTGCCCGCATCTAAATATCAATCCAATCGATATAACGACACCTAAGATACATAGTAGAAACTTTCCAACATCCATTATGACTCCTTGAGCCCAGTCTCCTAAACCGGAGAACCAATTTCGCGGGTTCAACCATGACACCCAACCAGTCAGCTCATTACCTACAGCAGCAAGGGTGAGATTGTGTTTTCGACGAAATTCCCACTTCAATTGGAGAATATCGTCCATCTTTTGGTCTATGACCTCTACCGGATCCTCGGTGCTATTCGTGATATAAGTGCAACACTTTATGCCGTACTGTGTTGCCAATGTAACACAATATCCGCCTGTTACTGCTGTAAGATAATTAAGAACCATCCTATGCTGAACTAGTTCTGTTTTGTACGCTTGAAGTTCTCTTCCAGTGTATCTGAACGTGTCATCATACATTTCAGTGATATTATCTAACAAATTGGCGAGTGCGGAAATGTATCTATAATTCATCACTCCTCGAGCGGTGCGAGTGAAATCTAACGCTACCAGAACCTGAATCCCGGTGGATTCATGGATAAGATCAGAGGCCGGATGCTCTAACCTTTCTGACAGTTGTCTTTTAACTCGGTGCTCGTAATGAGTGTGAGTATAAGGAGCTTGGGCACCACGGTGTATGTCTTTCATTTTGTCATGTGTTACAGTCATCACTTCAGGCAATACTTTTCCAATATAACACAATCCTTCAGAGTTTGGGGCAAGCCACTTGTACGCCTTTCTCCCGCATATGAAATATGCATCATCGGGGAGAACATAAGGGACGGAGAAGGACATTACCATGTTACAAACCTTCCAGGTGAAATCTCCTGACCCTAATTCTTCCATCTGCTTAATGCACGTATCAGTTTGTACGATATGTGCACAGTATCCTGGTGATACCTCTCCAACTCTAGTAATCCTATTTCCTAAGGTATATCGATACCGAAAAGATTTTCCTCTACTGGCTATATGGCGTACGAGCTCTGTATCTGTAGGCATTCTATCTGCTCTGTGTGAAAAGGTCATGGTAAGGTTGCTCCATGACACTTCCCAATTTCCCGGTTTTCTGGGATTGGAGATGTTAAAACATATGAGGGACCTATCCGCATGGTATTGGTGGAGCTTCAAACTAGGAGGGCTGGAGATGTTAAACCTCCGGTCCACCGGTCTCCCACCACTTAGCTCAAGTACCTCCCCTAACGTTAAAGGAAATGGTACTAGCCCTGATTTGCTATGACCCTGAGGTACTTGAGAGCATACCCAACAATCTGTTTTGTTTAACACATTACCCACTAAAGAGTGATAGTCACTCAATGGATGCCGGTCCATATGGATATTAAAACTGGATTGGCATTTCTTTATGCATCCATCTTCAATCAGATTATCACAGAGCCTACAGATACAATTTTCTTCAGCTAACAATCCATCACAATTTCTTCTATCGGATCGTTTCCTGATACTCGCCTTTGCTTGTTGGTTTGGTTGATCTTGGAAAACTACGCCTCCATCATCATAATCGGAACCCATTCCAGATCCTCTCTCGACCTCTATGGTACTCTCGCCGGAACAGACTGCTCTGGTCAACATCATGGTTAACATCAAAATCCGGATCACAGTCTCTTGGGGCAAGTCCATCTTTGAGGAGGAAATAGAGAAGAATGAGAAGGGGGAAAAAGAAATTTTAAGGGAGAGGGGATGGGAAGTGGAGAAAAACAATAAAAGGGAGAGGGGAGTCGACAACTGCTTCCGGTCTTCAAGGCTCAGGTGCCGCCTCAGTCCTCCTGGAACAGACACTCCAGTGATACAACCTCTACCGTCTGTTCCTTATCACGGGACTTCTCTGGATCAGCAACCTTTTTGCAGTGGGATGAATGGACCCAAGTCTCTCTCTCAGCAACCTTCAATGCTGTGGTGCTAGTCAATAAGACCTGGTATGGTCCTTCCCATCTATCAATAAGACAACCTGAGCGTAGAAAATTTCGTATCATTACATAATCCCCAGGTTCAATGTCATGACAATTACTATCTGGTAAATCAGGAATCACCAACTTCAGATTATCATTTTGATTCCTCAACTGTTTACTCATGTTAATCAAGTACTTTACAGTTACTTCATTGTTACATTTCAAATCATCCTGAGGGTTAATCATGACATGCGGTTGTCGACCAAACAAGATTTCAAAAGGAGACAGATTAAGAGGGGACCTGGGAGTGGTTCTGATGCTATACAAAACAATGGGTAAAGCTTCTGGCCACGTCAATCCTGTCTCTGCCATTACTTTACTCAATTTATTTTTAATAGTGCTGTTCACTCTTTCGACCTTCGCGCTCGCCTGTGGACGGTACGGAGTGTGCAGCTTGCTATCAATTCCCATCAACTTACACATTCCTTGAAAGACATCACCTGTAAAATGGGTACCCCTATCACTTTCAATGATTCTAGGGATACCATATCTACATACAAATTCCTGCACAATTTTCTTAGCTGTAAACATAGCGGTATTTGTAGCTGCTGGGAAAGCTTCGACCCAATTCGAGAAAACATCTATACAAACAAGTACATATTTCAAATTTCGACATGGGGGTAATTGAATGAAGTCAATTTGTATTACCTGGAAAGGGCCGCCGGCAGGTGGGATATGGGATGGTTCTGTAGGTATTGCTTTTCCAACATTCTTTCTCAGACAGGTAAGGCATGACATTGCTCTTTTACTCGCATGAGAGGAGAATCCTGGGGCGCACCAGTATGCTCTTACCAATTTGCACATCCCCTCCTTGCCTAGATGAGTCAGCCCGTGAGCTGCTTCAGCCAGACATGGAAGGTATGCCCTGGGGGCCACTGGTTTACCATGTCCATCCGTCCAGAGCCCTGAGGACTCCTGGCCATATCCCTTTGCCTTCCAGACTGCTCTTTCCTGTGTGGAACACAAATTCTGCATCTCACACAACTTCTGTGTGTTGATGGTATTAAATACCATCAGTTGTGTGGTGTCTGTCTGTATGGGGGTAGCAGCTGCAAGCTTTGCGGCTTCGTCTGCTCGGTTGTTACCAAGGGATACTGGGTCTTGGCTATATGTATGTGCTTTACATTTGATAACAGCCACTCTGTCGGGTTCCTGTATCGCTGTTAGAAGCCTTTTTATATGAGCTGCATGCGCTATCGGTGTGCCAGCTGCCGTCATGAAATTTCTGAGCCGCCATAGGGCTCCGAAATCATGTACTACCCCGAACGCGTATCTGGAATCGGTGTAGATATTGGCAGACTTACCCTTAGCCAATTCACATGCTCTGGTTAGGGCGACCAGTTCAGCAACCTGGGCTGAGTGAGGTGGGCCTAGCGGTTCCGCTTCTATGGTGCCTTGGTCATCTACGACTGCGTATCCAGTACACAAGTCTCCCGAGTCTGACTGTCTATGACAACTACCGTCCGTGTAGAACGTGAGTTCTGCATCTTCCAGTGGATTGTCACTGATGTCAGGCCTTGCGGTGAAATTTTGGGTCAAATATTCCATACAATCATGTGTATCTTCCTTTGCATTAAATCCTCCTTCCCCATCACTCTCACCTCCCACCCTTTGTGCCTGACCAGGCACACCTGGGAGAAATGTTGCAGGGTTTAATGCGCTGCATCTCCTTATGGTGATGTTTACTGGGGCCATTAATGCCAATTCCCATCTCGTAAACCTTGCTGATGAGACGTGTCTGGTTTGGGCAGAATTCAATAAGGCAGATACCGCATGCGGTGTATGGATTGTGAGGTTGTGGCCTAGCACGACATCTTCGCTTTTTGTCACTAGCAATGCTATCGCCGCAACGCTACGCAAGCATGTGGGGAGGGATCGCGCTACCGTGTCTAGCTGGGCGCTGTAGTATGCGATTGGCCTGCTGGCGTCACCGTGTTTTTGGGTTAGTACACCTGCTGCGCACCCAGCACTTTCTGTTCCGTATAGTTCAAAGGGTTTCCCATAGTCTGGCATACCTAGTGCTGGTGCCTGCGTTAGACACTGTTTGAGTCTCTCAAATGCTGTTTCGGATTCGTCTGTATGCGAAATCCGATCAGGTTTGTTTGAGGAGACCATTTCCTGCAAAGGTAGCGCCAATATGGAAAACCCTGGGATCCAATTACGGCAATACCCACACATTCCTAGAAACGTCCTGATCTGTTGTTGGGTTTGTGGCAGTGTCATGTCTCTAATGGCTTGGATTCTATCAGCGGTCAGGTGTCTCAGTCCTTGTGTTAGACAGTGTCCCAAATATTTTACCTTAGTTTGGCATAATTGCAACTTGTCTTTGGAAACCTTGTGACCTGTGTCTGAAAGATGAAACAGGAGCTGTTTCATATCCTTCAGGGATGCCCCCAATGAATCAGAACACAGTAGTAGATCATCCACGTACTGTATCAATACTGATCCACTCTCTGGTTGGAAAGACTGTAAACAATCATGCAAAGCTTGAGAAAATATACTTGGACTATCTATGAAACCTTGGGGTAACCGAGTCCACGTGTATTGGACTCCTCTGTATGTGAATGCAAACAAATATTGGCTGTCAGGGTGCAGAGGTACCGAAAAGAATGCGGAGCAGAGGTCAATAACAGTGAAAAATTTTGCAGTGGGAGGAATTTGCATTAGGATGACAGCTGGATTAGGCACTACGGGGAACTGACTCTCAACTATTTTGTTAATCCCCCTTAGATCCTGCACTAGCCTGTAACCCCTCCCCCCACTCTTTTTAACAGGGAAGATGGGACTATTTGCTGTGCTGGACGTTCTTACTAGAATGCCCTGTTGTAGCAAGCGCTCTATTACGGGAAAAACTCCTAACTCCACCTCTGGCTTCAGAGGATACTGTGGGATTTTTGGAGCTATCCTACCATCTTTTACTTGTACAACTACTGGAGCTACGTTTGCCATTAATCCAGTGTCCTGTCCATCTTTTGTCCAAAGTGACTCTGGTATCTGAGATATCATCTCTTCTACTTGGGATGGATTCCTATTTGTCATAATGGAATGTGACATTAATTTTGATGGGGAGTCTAACATGTCTCGTACCTCCTGAGCGTGATTCTCAGGTATGTCCAAGAATACACCTTCAGGAGTACAATAAATGACGCAACCCATTTTACATAGTAAGTCTCTACCCAGGAGATTAGTTGGTGCCGATGCAGCCAGCAAAAAGGAATGCTTGGTATGCAAAGGCCCTATTGTAATCTCGGCTGGTTTGCTAACAGGGTAGTGCTGGACTACTCCTGTTACTCCCATGGCTGGAACTGTCCTACCAGTGGTTCTCATGCCCACTGTCGAATTTATCACTGACTTGGCCGCCCCTGTGTCTACAAGAAAGTTTAAAGTTTTACCAGCTACATTGATTGCAATCTCTGGTTCACTTCCAAGACTGGCAATCAACTTAACTGGCTGCAGATTACAGGTATGGCCACACCCCTAGTGGGTATGCTGACCTCCCTGAATCCCGCTGGCAGCGACTACTTGTGAGGGGGTTAGCTGGGAACTACCAGAGGCATGCCACTCTCTGTTCGGGGGATATCTTTTTGTTTCCCCTGTATGTGGCTCGAAACTCCGCCTCTGTGGACCCTGCTCCCAATGTCGTGTGTTGTGTCGTTGTCTAGGGGGTTGAAAAGATCTTTGTACACTCTTTGTTCTACATTCTCGTGCATAGTGTCCCGGTCTGTTACAAGAAAAACATGTCATTACACTTGCCTTACCCACAGGATTCGGTGGTACATACGCAGGCTGCCTTGTGGTCAGCGCCTGTATACTTACGGACATCAACTTATCACTTTGCGACTCCCTGTGCCTAGTGATGTTTCTGTCGTGATCAATAGCAGCCTCTCTCAATGTGGACACTGACAGACCTCGCCAACATGGTTGTGTGGTCTGTACCCTAGCTTTTAATGTTTCTTTCAAACCATCCATCAGTACAGATACTGCTACTTCTCGATGGTTTGGGTTGGTCTTAATGTCTTCTATACCAGTGTACTTTGCCATTTCTAATAGTGCCCGGTGAAAATATTCTGTTGCCGTTTCGGACTCCTTTTGCTTAATGGAAAATATCTTATTCCATTTAACAACGGCTGGGAAATACTCCTTTAGCTGTAAATTTATCCTTTTTACATTATCCTTGTTGTACACGTCTGTAAGCGGTACATCTTTATCCAAGGCGCAGTCAACTAAGAATTGAGTTGCGTCGACATTGGAAGGTAAACAAGCTCTTAGCAGTATCTGCCAATCCTTGTTGTTGGGTTCTACAGTGTTACCTAGATCCCTGATGTATTTTTGGCTAGCAACTAAGTCTTTCCTGGGGTCAGGAAATTCGGACACTATTGTTCTTAATTCCATTCTGGAAAATGGAGTGTACATGGCAATGTTCCTTATGGGAGTGGCTCCAGACACATCTGTTTTTCCATTGGGAACTGCTATTACCCTTACAGGAGCAATTCTAACAGCCTCATTCTGCGTAGATTCTACAACTTGTGGTACAATTGTTTCAGTGTAGTGCATGGTGCCGTACTTACCCGTTGACACGACCTCACCTATCCCTCCGCTAGGGGCTTTCACTAATCTCGTGGGTGTCGCTGTGCCTACTGTGGTCTCTGCTATGGTGGCCGCAAGAGAGAGAGCTGAAATTGTTGCCGAATCTTCTTCTTGATCACACTCCTGAGGAAGGTTCAAAACAGGGTACAACTTGCACGGGTTAATAATAGCATGAGTTACTTGGTTAACATCATTTACATTTACAGGGTTACTAAGTGTTTGTGTTTTACAACCCAGTGCGTTTCTCTCCGCAATCAACTTCTCTCCTGCAATGTATGGTGGAGGAGGGGCTGTGGCTATCAGCTTACTGACTGCCCCAGATCCTGCCGCCAGAGCCAAACCTCTCTGTATCTCACCTTCCTGGTGCCATAACTGTAAATAATCATGATGCTGAATTCGTCTCTTTGTTGATTTTACGAGACATATCCTCCTCCTTAAATTTTGTAACACTTCTGGACTAAAGCTACCTATTCTTGGGAATTTGTCCCTGTCTTGTACAGTCATTCTCTCCCATTCATCACATAAAGATTCGGTGTGAATTCCATATTTTTCACACATTACATATCGTGCCGACCCAACTGGTCGGTTCACAGAATCAACCTGAACCAGGGTTGATCGCCCCCTACCTGAGCAACTGGCCCCCATAGTCTGCAGGTGTTGCTTAGTCCTCCTTGGATTTCTGTATCAAGGTTTTCAGCAAGCCTTTACAGACAACCAAATTACTCCACAGTAGGCCGGCGGTGGCGGTTTACCGAGTACCCCACTCACTCGCCCACCTCGACCAATACGACCTGATCACACCGACGTGGTGCTGGCGTACTCGATACAGGGCCCTACCAAAAACCTTCTGTTTACTGGAACATATGAGGGTTACCCGCAGGACACTTACTCTTTCCAGTAAAGGTGGGGTTGTTAGATAGTTCCTGAGTGACCAGCGAACTTCCCTTTAAAAATAAAAAATTACACAAATCACGTCAGAATGTACAGATAGCGTTTGTGACCACTTTACTCTAATGGTATTAGGTCAGATTACTAACTACTGCACACAATTACGTGCGGTCCAATCGTTCAGTACATAAGCACTACTTGTCATGTACTGAGAGATTTAATGGAATCGATGTTTCCGGCCGCGATTCCTTCAGCAAGAGCTTATGGCCTATATGGGTTCTGCACCAACACCCCAGGCGTTGTGCCTCTTGTACCTTTATAGCGGACCTTTTAGTACCTTGTGACCTCCTGGTCTTGACCTTATGACCTCCTGGTCTTGTTACCTTATGGTCCGCTATACTCTAATGCTCAAATATTATTTAACCAGGGATGCCTCCCTAGCCACCGTATATGTCACTTACACGTATGTCCCTTGACGAGTACCCGACTTTCCTTTTGGTTCCACCTTAAAGTTGTATAAACTTATGTAATAAAAAACACACTCACTCAACACATGTACACTTTGTTTCTATATCTATTTCTGCGCAGAAATTGTCTTCAGTCCAACAGTGTTACCAATTAGGAGCAGGATCTGTTAAACTAAATTTCAGATTTTTCCAAAAATAGATTTGCGTTATTTACCGCTTCGCGTTATCTACCGCTGTGCGTTACTTATCACTTTGCGCTAATTATCGCTTTGCGCTAATTATCGCTTTGCGCTAATTCAACTTTTCGTGACTTGAGCTACGTGGGCGTAACCGGACGCTACGTTGCGTAATGAACGCTACGTGCGTCTGCCTTTTGGATTGCGTACGCTAGTCTTTGTTAGCGACACGTGTACGCAATGCAAAGATCCACCGTAACACAATATATACTTTTATCAATGTAAATGATCCCTGATCATCTACCGCAATCCACACTGACTGCCTTGTCTCCTAGACAAATCGTGTGTTGTTCTATACTTTAACTATTACCTTTACTATGAAATAACAGCAAATCTCTTTTTAGCACTTTCTATCAACTATAAAAATTGGCAAACAGGAATAGTGATATACGAAATTGAAAAAGAAATGCAGATAAATGTATGCGTGCGTGTATACGCAAGACAGAAGAGAAATAAAACAGTTTTAAAAGACACAAGCGTTTTGTTCTTACTTCCGGTTCCCGGATTCCTTCAGCACTCTTTATCTAAGCGAAGCAGACGCTTATCCCGTCAGCACTGGGAGACAACCTCCCACCCTTTGCTGGGGGGATAATGTCTGCTGATCTACCTAGTGCAGATATGAGAAGGATCGGACGAGTCCCCAATTGACAATGCTAAATTCCTTTGTCGTATAAACAACCCTTTATGAAGCTAAGAACACTGTACGCTGTTTACTTAAGAAGTACTGTAATGGTACGCTAGTTGCGTAACGATCGCTCAGCCGTAGGCGAGACGCTCAAGCGTCACGTTCGCTCACGGCCCAGTGATCACAGTACACGTTATTGGCTATGACTAGAGTAATGATTCGCTATGGCGTAGCGGACGCTCGAGACCACGAGGAGATCACTAGCGGCGCAGACGCTCACAACGCTATACCTTTATGTTAAAACCTTATACCAATGAAATACACTGAATACCTTAATGTGAGTACAGGGTGTAAGTGCAACCTTGTGTAACCTGACTAACTACAAAGCTGCTTGAGCGTCACCGACGCTCAAGTGAACACTTAACACTATAGAAAATACACAGATACTGGTTTAGGGTCCGAAGCCTATTAACTGTATTATATCTAATATACTTGTAAAAAGGGGATAACAGTACAAATGATACACTCCAATATAACAAAGACTTCCTAACCACAGAACTAAACAATAAATACAAAAAGACAATACTACACTGACCTAAATGCAATACAATACAATACTATAATACTATGAGAGATATAAGAGAAAAGAGGAGAGAGAGAGAGACGGGGAGAGATGAGAGAAATTGGCTCACAGTAAGACAATGATTACGGAGAGAAACTTACGCACAAAGGGTATGATCGCCTGCGCCTCGATATCCAGCTCCCGGCTATCAGCAGATAACCGTTGATGAGAGAGTGAGAGTTGGATATGGTCGGCCTGCCTATTTATGCCCCACACACAATGCAATCTCATAGTCCCTACAATCCCATTGTCCATTGGATGAAGGAATTCGACCCTGTATCACAACAAAAGGTCATAGGGTGATTCATACAGGTGGGCTGTGACGATTTCCAACAGCTCAGGTGGGTGGGAAACTGGGTTTCCCGCCGCATACCTGAGTATAAGTAAATAATAGAAATGGACATAAACTTCTTATGTCCATAACTATTCGCACGAGCGATTAATACGCTCCAAACCAACACCGGAATATTACTAATTAAATACTCTTCCGATGGGTACCAAACACTGCTGTTTATACTGATTCCTGTTAGACCCTTCGTACAATACAAAGAGGGATTACTTTAAACAGGGACCTTCTATATTAACCAAACTTTCAGAAACTATCAAAGGGATCATGATCTATAAACTACATTAATTGTGAAAATATGTAACGAATGAGTCACACGCTACGACTACATAAACTCTACCGTAAATACGCATACCGCGCCTTGGAGTGCACGCTATTGCGGGTATGCGCCTTCACGGGAGAGCGTACGCATGCGCAGCGCGGACCAGTGTGCGGTGCAAATATGGCAACGTGCATAGAGACATTTTTCTGACTTTGACATTAGGCAGTTCGGTATCTCCTACCTTGACGTCGGCCTCCCAATAACCCACGCAAGAAATACTTGATCCATTGCTGGCTATCAATTGGAGCCATGTGGGAGGAGGAGTCACAATTTGGTGTTCTCCCCAATGCTGGACGAATGTGGAATGTTGAATAGTGGTTATCTGTGAACCGGTGTCGACCATAGTCATAATTTCTACCCCATTAAGGGAAATGGGGATATGAGGGCATCGTCCCACATACTGGGACCACCATTCTTCAGACCTTGAACCTATTGCGGTATCTCCCCCCGAGGCTCGGTCTCTAACCTCGGGGCACTGGAGTTTAAAGCCTCCTCTTGGTCACAATTCCGTTCTATATGCCCAGGCCGTTGACAACGTCGACAAATAGGGCGGCCTTGGGGATCAAAGCGATCCGTGCTCCTTCGTCCACTTGTCTGAGGTGGGGTCCACCACTCATTTCGGACTCTCCTTCGCTCCCGGGGCCACCTGGTTTCATTGGGAGTGGATCCCTGTCTTCGAGCTAAATTCGGTACCTCCTTTCCCATTTCAGCCATCCCCATAACGAGCTCCTCCAATTGTTGTTTCATAGCTCTTAATGGATCTGCCGTGGGCGTCTGGAAGCTTTGGCCAATGGTGTCCACAATTCTTTTGTTCCTAGCGAGATGGAGAGGAACATCGTCATTTGATAACGGTCTTTCCTGATATCCGGGCATTTCCGGAAATTCTATTTCTTGGGCCATCTCTGTCCCTACTACCTTGATTGCAGCCTCTTTGAAGTCTAAGAATGACTGTTCGGGTTTCTGCATCCTCAACAATCTTAGTTGAGCTCTTACGCTTTCTTTATTTGCCCCTTAGATGAATTGGGATATAAGAGCTTCGTCACTATTTTCAATTTCATTTTCATCAACTGTCCGTATTGCCTTCAAAGCCTCTTGCAGGCTCAGCGCATAATCTCTCAATGTCTCTCCCAGACGTTGTTTTCTAGCATAGAATTTCATTTTTAACTCCGAAATTGTATGAAGCTCAAATGTGGTGGCTAACCGTTGGAGTATCTGTTCAATATTTCTCCTTTCCTCAGTGGGCCACGAGATCACCTCTCTCTGGGCTGACCCTTTCAGTTGACCGATGAGGATCTCAACCTTTTGTTGCTCATTTAGTGGGTAAAGACGGAACATCGACTTCATCTTGTTCTTGAAGTCGGTCAAAGTATTCCCCTCAGCCTTGTGTCGGTCCCCATGATAGGTGGGAAGCCAGGGGGCCCCAAAATAGTAGGGTAAGGTGATTGGGTTTATCTGGGCCATGCTAGGTGTTTCTTGCATAGGCTTACTAGGCTCCCCACTGAATGCCCCAGCCTTCGTAGCTTGTTCTTTAGACATCCTCTTCAGGTATAGATCTCCTCACTTTGATGTGTCGATTCTGTTCGTGACGCCACTTAAATAACCAAATTGTGATACACCTTTGAGGTGATTTTGGTTATTATATTTTTATTTATTTATTTATGTAAATAGGTAGCAGGTAAGTGTTTCCAGAACTATCAAATTTACCTTTCGTTTCTGCTTTCTCCGCAGGTCTCTATGGTTTCTTGTCGTGATGAGGGAGGACAATGGTTGGATACTAGTTACCAATAATACATTTACAAACGGCTGAATTTTCGTTCAACAAGTTACTTTATTAAGCTGGAACCTGGAATATTCTGGCGGTATCACCACGATCTGCTTCCACAACCTAAATACTGGTTAGTATATTATACCATGTCACAACTACATACGATAGAAGTTAATTCCTTATAGCACTACTTAGAATAACAGTATCTCTAACTTATGCAATTACAATATTATACCACAACGTCCAAGATCCCTTCAGTCTTGAGCACTGTAACTCCCCATAAGTTCCTTAGTTCAGCTGAATATTCGTACGTTGGTGCACATACAGAGCTTGAGAACAATAGATCTTAATTATTTGTTTACTTTCTTTCATCGGGTCTTCCCTTTTCCCTTGTTAGGTTTGACCCTTTCAAGGAGAGTAACAGTACTCCCTTCGCTATCTATTATAAATGTATGCTCAACGTAGAAGCGTCTTCCGAAGAACAGTACTAACACTTGAGTGCTATCCGTCAGTTGTTTCTGAATGAAGGGGGTATGCTGATCCTTTGCTGACTATACTGGGGAAGTCAAATCGGGTTAGGATTACCTCGACCGTGGTTGTCGGCAACTAAATCAACTATCGTGGATTAAACCGTAAAGTATAGGTTCTCAGTCTAGTCAACTTCGCTATCCTCGTCTTGAGCTGCGGAGCTGCACTGAATATGCTGAATTAAATCAAATCAGATAGCTGTTCTATAATTGTCCCTTGCAACGGCTGAGTACGGAGAACTACTATACTGACATATTCTTAAGCTGCACTGAGTCTGCTGCATTAATCAAATAGGATAGCTGTCCTATAATTGTCCCTTGCCACGGCTGAGTACGGAGGACTACTGTACTGACGTATTCTTAAGCTTGGTGTAATCAGGCAGGCTAACTGTATTAAATATATTACTTGCAATGGATTATTCAGGAGGGCTACTGTACTTTAGCATTCCTGTCTCAAATGTATAAGAGGATTTCTGACAGGATTTCCTCAGACTGACGCTGCACTACGCTTCCATAATGGTTCCTTTTGTGCGTGTCAACAGTACAGTGGTCTAAATACCTTGGGTAATAGGAGAAACACGGTTACTTGTCAAAGGAGGTACTACTCCGTCTCTCCGCCTGTTTGCTGCAGGTGCTGGTCACATCTCCCGGCGGCCGTCCCCTTCTTGTCACTCCGGATATGCCGCCTCCTCCTCCCTTTTCCCGTATCAGCGCTGGACTGCTCCGATTCCTTGCAAGGTGGCTCGCCCGTCCAGATCACCGACACCCGCAACTCTTATGGTGAGTCCGGGCTCTCGTCCGCTGCACTCCGGGGTCAATCTCCGTCTTCTTCCCGTCAGTCATGCAGAAGCGTCCTCACTCTGCCTTGCCTCAGCGACGACAAACACCAACCACCGCTGCTCGAGCTCTTTTCCTCTTTTAAGCTTTTTGTTCTAAGTCCCCGTATCTGTCCCGCCAGCCGCACGTGAATTCTGGCTTGCTAGCGACGGGCTCCTCCTGGGTCCCAATGTCTCTTTTTTCTCTAGTTTCCCCGATGTTAAGCATATGAGTTCTAATAACAAAGGCAAGCAACCCCTTGGTGGGTCTCTCCCACTATCCAGTGATGCTCACACTAATAAAACATAGCCAAGTTTCTAATCCCGGGTATCACAATAGGACACTTAACCTGTACTGCTCAAATGCATTTTCAGTATCTGCTGGTTTTGGCGTTTGGAACATTGTGGAGTGAGGAGCTGTCCAGAGGGTAGTAAATTGACAGAAAATGCAGAGGTCATATTCTGTAAGCAATATGTCTTATGCGATGGAGAGTCCCTTATCACAGGAGGCACAGGGGACATAATAATGCCTAGGGCAGTGGTTCCCAAACTGTGTGCCTAGGTACCCTGGGGTGCCTCAGGACACTAGCAAGGGTGCCTTGGATTGGTGGTCCAGGATCAAATCAAACTATTTTTGGTAATAGACAAAACCAGTGCTTGTGGATGCCAATTATAAAATATGAGGACAAACAGAAGCAAATATTGTCCCGCAACACGCTAAGATGACACATAAACATAATTTACTTATTGTTTTCTAAAATTCTCAAAGAAACTTTTGGCCTAGGGGTGCCGTGAAAAAATTCTGATACTCTAGGGCGCCATGATTAAAAATAGTTTAGGAACCACTGGCCTAGGGCTCAAAACCAATTTAAGGTTACCCAGAAAGATGATATTGCCTGTGCAGACTGTTTTCCTCAAAAGTACACCTGAGGAAAGGGAACCAGTAGGATTTAGGGGCATATAGAGAGATGATAGTGACATGCTTATCTTCCAGGGTGTAATTCAGAATCAAATATCTACTATATTTTCCTTCACCTTACTCCTCATAGTAAAGGATGTACAGTTGTGTAACAAAGCAGCAACACCATCAAGCTGTCACAAGAGGATCGTAGCACATGCACACAGTGACTTAGATGCATGTGCAGGTGACCAATAATCACTCAACTACGAAAACAATAATACCCCTTTTCCACTAGCTCAAAAAACACGGGTAAATGCACGGGGGCGCGCATTTACTAGAGATGAGCGCCTGAAATTTTTCGGGTTTTGTGTTTTGGTTTTGGGTTCGGTTCCGCGGCCGTGTTTTGGGTTCAAACGCGTTTTGGCAAAACCTCACCGAATTATTTTTGTCGGATTCGGGTGTGTTTTGGATTCGGGTGTTTTTTTCCAAAAACACTAAAAAACAGCTTAAATCATAGAATTTGGGGGTCATTTTGATCCCAAAGTATTATTAACCTCAAAAACCATAATTTACACTCATTTTCAGTCTATTCTGAATACCTCACACCTCACAATATTATTTTTAGTCCTAAAATTTGCACCGAGGTCGCTGTGTGAGTAAGATAAGCGACCCTAGTGGCCGACACAAACACCGGGCCCATCTAGGAGTGGCACTGCAGTGTCACGCAGGATGTCCCTTCCAAAAAACCCTCCCCAAACAGCACATGACGCAAAGAAAAAAAAAGGCGCAATGAGGTAGCTGTGTGAGTAAGATTAGCGACCCTAGTGGCCGACACAAACACCGGGCCCATCTAGGAGTGGCATTTTTGTTCTCCATATTTTAATAGGCACAACTAAAAGGCACCTCAGGTAAACAATGGAGATGGATGGATTGGATACTAGTATACAATTATGGACGGGCTGCCGAGTGCCGACACAGAGGTAGCCACAGCCGTGAACTACCACACTGTACTGTGTCTGCTGCTAATATATAGACTGGTTGATAAAGAGATAGTATACTCGTAACTAGTATGTATGTATAAAGAAAGAAAAAAAAACCACGGTTAGGTGGTATATACAATTATGGACGGGCTGCCGAGTGCCGACACAGAGGTAGCCACAGCCGTGAACTACCGCACTGTACTGTGTCTGCTGCTAATATATAGACTGGTTGATAAAGAGATAGTATACTCGTAACTAGTATGTATGTATAAAGAAAGAAAAAAAAACCACGGTTAGGTCACTGGTATATACAATTATGGACGGGCTGCCGAGTGCCGACACAGAGGTAGCCACAGCCGTGAACTACCGCACTGTACTGTGTCTGCTGCTAATATATAGACTGGTTGATAAAGAGATAGTATACTCGTAACTAGTATGTATGTATAAAGAAAGAAAAAAAAACCACGGTTAGGTCACTGGTATATACAATTATGGACGGGCTGCCGAGTGCCGACACAGAGGTAGCCACAGCCGTGAACTACCGCACTGTACTGTGTCTGCTGCTAATATATAGACTGGTTGATAAAGAGATAGTATACTCGTAACTAGTATGTATGTATAAAGAAAGAAAAAAAAACCACGGTTAGGTGGTATATACAATTATGGACGGGCTGCCGAGTGCCGACACAGAGGTAGCCACAGCCGTGAACTACCGCACTGTACACTGGTTGATAAAGAGATAGTAGTATACTCGTAACAACTAGTATGACTATGACGACGGTATAAAGAAAGAAAAAAAAATACCACGGTTAGGTGGTATATAATTATACAATTATGGATGGACGGACTGCCTGCCGAGTGCCGACTGCCGACACAGAGGTAGCCACAGCCGTGAACTACCGCACTGTACTGTGTCTGCTGCTAATATAGACTGGTTGATAAAGAGATAGTATACAACAATATACTACTATACTGGTGGTCAGGCACTGGTCACCACTAGTCACACTGGCAGTGGCACTCCTGCAGCAAAAGTGTGCACTGTTTAATTTTAAATTAATATAATATTATGTACTCCTGGCTCCTGCTATAACAACCTGCAGTGCTCCCCAGTCTCCCCCACAATTATTATAAGCTTTTATACATTGATGTGCAGCACACTGGGCTGAGCTGAGTGCACACAGACTGAGTCACACTGTGTGACTGCTGTGTATCGTTTTTTTCAGGCAGAGAACGGATATAGCAGAGAACGGATATATTAAATAAAAGTTAACTTAACAACAACTGCACTGGTCACTGTGGTAAACTCTGTCTGCACAATCTCTCTCTCTCTCTCTCTCTTCTAATCTATTCTAATGGAGAGGACGCCAGCCACGTCCTCTCCCTATCAATCTCAATGCACGTGTGAAAATGGCGGCGACGCGCGGCTCCTTATATAGAATCCGAGTCTCGCGAGAATCCGACAGCGTCATGATGACGTTCGGGCGCGCTCGGGTTAACCGAGCAAGGCGGGAAGATCCGAGTCGCTCGGACCCGTGAAAAAAAAAGTGAAGTTCGTGCGGGTTCGGATTCAAAGAAACCGAACCCGCTCATCTCTAGCATTTACCCGTGTTTTTGGCAAGTGGAAAAGGGTAAACCCGGATCAAGTGACCCGTGAATCCTACCCGGCTATTTACCTGGGTAGGACACGGGAATGATCCGGGTAGGGTGTAGTGTAAACGGGAGCCGTGTCGATGCGACACGGCTCCCGTTTACACTGTATGGATGGGCGGCGCTGGGAGATCATGTGATCTCCCTGCGCCGCCCCTGCCGTGTAGCTAGAAGCGTCACCAACCCGGCATATGCCGGGTTGTGACTGCTAATGGGAAAGGGACCGAGCACGGGTCGCAGCAGGGGGCAGCTCCCGTGTCAGGCTCCCGGCTGCGACCCGTGCTCGTAGGTGTAAAAGGGGTATTAGTTTGTGAAAGAATTTAACAATTTCCAAAGAGAATTTGCAACTGTACCAAAGGGAAGCACTGGTCACATGATGCAGTAGGCCAGGCCTGGCCAACCTGTGGCTCTCCAGCTGCTGTGAAACTACACATCCCAGCCTGCCCTGACACAGTTTTAGCATCCCTCATAGCAAAACTATGGCAAGGCATGTTGGGACTTGTAGTTTCACAACAGCTGGAGAGCCACAGGTTGGCCAGGTCTGCAGTAGGCAATGGATGGGCTGAGACAATTGTAAAATCCCTGAGTTAAGGATTGGTAGGAGTAAAGGGAAAGAAAATCACAGCACCCCTAGCTATAAGTTTCTTATTGAGAAATGTATAAAGAAATATTAAATTAAGTAAATTGTGTTTATATGTCATCCTTAGGTTCAGTTGTGTGGTGAGGGACAAGATCCGCTTCTGTTTGTCCACATATTTTATGATTGACAGCCACCAGCACTGGTTTTGCCTATTACAGTACATTGATCATAAATAATTTGAATTGGTCCTGGACCACCAAGCCAAGGCACCACTGCAAGAGCCCTGAGGCACCCCAGCGTGCCACACAGTTTGAGAACCACTGGGCTAAAGCATTTGCTGTAAGCAACATCCTATTTAATAAAAGGCTAATGCTACTCCTAATGCTACTCCTCAACTCTATGGGGCAATTCAAGTGTTTTGCACTCCGGCGGCCACTTAATGGTGGCTGACGGAGCAATTCAAATTTAGCACCAGGAATCCAGCACCAGCATGAAAATGTTTTTGCAATACCTACAGTTCCCTTCCAACCCCTATTCTGTCCTTCTTAGCACCAAGGTTCATAAGTGCAATGTGCATCACAGTTAGCATGGGAAAGAATGTGTAAGATGTACTGGTGTGCACGTGCAGTTGAAAAATGCAATTTGCAGGAGCAAAAGGTGCAAACTATGTTTCTGCTCATCTCTACATGATCTCATCTTTATCATGGATAGAAGCAATAATTAAAATGATATATAGAGACAGTCACAGTACAAGATCCCTTTTACCCCTGTCATTCAAATATTCAGTAAAGTTCATAATGGAGAGAACTCCCATGGATGCCCATTGCAGCTGGCAGACATGCCATCACAACCAACCTTATAGAATTTATTGATTACCATCCCCAGCCAATGGTTATTACAATCAATCAAACTTTGTGGGACAGTAGTGATTAAATAAAACAAAATGGAGTTGCACTCACACTGCTTTATAGTGACAACAAATACCCAGTCACTCTACACAATTATACCGTTTTTACAGTAGATGGCCTCAGAGCGGCTGGAATAGAATAATGTAACTTTGAAAAAATTTTTTTACGTTTATACTTACCAATAACTTTTCTTTCACCCCTATTTTATTGTTATTATTACATTTTATTTATAAGACGCCACAAGTGGTCCGCAGTGTGCAAAATACGCCAACAGTAGAACAGTACGGGGTACACAAAACAATGCATAACATTACAGTAACCAAGGCATAAACAGAGCACATGTAACAATTAGCACCACAATTTTCAGTACGCGATACAGATGGGAAGCAAGGTGAGTGAGGTAGTAATCAGAAAAGGGTGGAACCTGTCTCCAATAGTGATGGCACGTAAAGCAGGAGTAGAGCTTCTGGACGAGATGAACGCCTGTGAGCCAGAGGAATTCCTATCTAAATGGCCACTAGGTAGGTGAAGGCTATTATTGAAGTGTTGGAGAAGAGGGCTATAAGAGGAGGAGGAACCTGCTGATAGGAGTTTACAATCTAGGGGAAAGGGTAGACTGATAGATGATATGACAAGTGAGCATGTGGATGGGGACCTGAGGGCAGGAGGTAGGTGAGGTAGAGATTACTGAGACAGGAGGGTGGCGCGAGCGGGTGACAAGGTGACATGGTGGAAGGGTACGCTTTGATGAACAGGCTTACAGGGAAGAATATGCAGTTTACACAGTACTGTAGAGCTCCTGGAAATTTTATGTGGTGAACATGGTTTCACTATAATGATGATATTATATTTTGTGTGAGAGTGATAAAGAATAGCTCAATCAAATAATCAATAATATAATAACAATATCCCTTCATTATTATTTTTTTTACATTTTATGCGAGTCAGATCTCGGTTCTCTTCTAGATTTGATTTAAGATTACTTACATTTAATTATCAATTTTATCATAACTAGAAAGAATTCAATGACACATGAGCTTGTAAAGTATTAAAAAAACACAAATTCAATTTATTAAAATAATAATATATACCCCACAGTCGACTGGACAGAAAACATATTAAAAACTCACAACATATAAAGTGCTATATAGTATGAGCTTTTATATAAAACACCAGTTCCCAGGAGGCTTATTCAAGGATTTGTCCATGTTAGCAGCACATATTAATCACTTTAATGCTGATTATGATGGTTCACTTGCGACCACAGCACTGCAGTTTTATAGCTCTGTGCACAGAGAATGTTCTAGCTGGAAATCTCACAGCATAGTGATAATAAAGGCTCTTTAACTTGCAGTGTCCATAGGTGCTACATACAGTATATACCTCTCCTTATTAGGATGCTCCCGGCGGCTGGTTAAATCCTTTAAGCGCAGCTCTGGCTTGGGCCTCCAGATAGAAACGGTGGGCAGAGACAGTTTCCTGCACATGCAGGTCGGCTCTCTGTCAGTAGTCCGGACACTGTAGGAGCTGTAATGTAACGCGTTTCCCTGCCTTCAATCGCTCAGTCAGCGGCTTTCTCAGACATAAGACACATTTGTATCAGCTATGGTGTTTTTATAGCAGTGATTCCACTTTCTGCACATGTGCTGGTTTCCTTGTTGGACTGACAGCACAGCTGTAACTTTGTTGCTCATTAGTTCATTAACCATAGACTTTAGAGTCCTGAAGTTTCATAGTGCAAAAACACTCCAAGTGCTGCATTTTATAGATATACTTAACTTAAGCTCATATTAGCCTCATATTCCATAGTGAACTATTAAAAAAGAAGAAAAATACTCTGCGCTTCATGTACACTGTATCAAACTAGAGTGTGCAGTCTGTCATGTAGAATAATTGACTCAGTAGAACTTCAAAGATACATAAAAATCAATTTATATTCAATAATCTTTAAAAGTGACAAATTTTACAAATTCGTCTTGAGGAAGTCTCCGGTTGCCAAGGAGATGTAACGCGTTGACACCCACTTTCCACGTTCAGTCGTTTGGAATCAACCCACCAATTGAGCCTGCATACGGCTCTCCACAGCTCTAACCTATTACGGTCTGCTACACGCCGGGCGCTTCAGCCAGCGGCTCTCAGCTGTAGCACTGTCTCCGATCTCTGTGCTGTACCACTGACGTCCAGGACTCCGTCTGCCCTCACCGAGTGATTGCTGCTGGCCTCCGCTGCGAGGTCTAACACCCGTGACGAGGAGAGAGTCTTCTGGAGATCCACGTACAGGTTTACTAAAGATTACCATTTGCTCGGAACAGTGCCGTGCGTTAATTAAACGGCAGCCCTTGAAATAGCTTCTAACCAGCTTCAAAAAGTATATCTTACCCATATATGTGCACAATTATAAAAACGGACCCTGTCTACATAATATCTCAGGAACCAGCACATGGGTAATTATACACCATCATCTTTATAAGCTCTTTACTACAAGGCTGTGATCATTCTTTGCGGGACATTTTAATAATCACTGGGACGCCAGTGTGTGTCAATTTCATTTATCAAATAGAATCAAGTAATTACTTTTAATATATTGTTTGCTATACCAATTGTGGTTAATACATAATAGCTATTTGTTGCAAACTATATGCTGCTTGTTTGTTAAAATTTGTCACTTTTAAAGATTATTGAATATAAATTGATTTTTATGTCTCTTTGAAGTTCTACTGAGTCAATTATTCTACATGACAGACTGCACACTCTAGTTTGATACAGTGTACATGAAGCGCAGAGTATTTTTCTTCTTTTTTAATAGTTCTTTATTGTTGGCAACCTAGCTAGTTGTCTTACTCAGCTGCTTTTGTTTCACTATTAATCAATTAACAATTGTTATTAGCGCCGGAAGAAAAACAGATAGGGACATTTGTCCTGTTCTGTCCTTTCCCATAACTTTTTTCATATTCCATAGTGTCTTATCAAAAAACATATGCATTTCCCACAAGGAATACAAAATATATATAACATATTATACAAAATTACAAGTCGTCACTGAGTTTCCCTCTAGATACCTCTAATAGAGCATTTTTCATTTTAACTCTCTCACATGTGGACAGGTACAGTACCATTAAGAAACTTGTTTTGTAGTATAGGATTACTTCTGCTCAGCAAGCTATTTATAATGATCATTCTTAATAACCCAATAGATATACATTTAATATGTTTTCTGTCCAGTCGACTGTGGGGTATATGATATTATTATTTTAATAAACTGAATTTGTGTTTTTTTTTAATACTTTACAAGCGCGTGTCATTGAATTCTTTCTAATTTGTGTTTTATTTTAAGGGGTTGAGTATTCCCCTCTCTGACACAGCTGTAGGTAAAGGGATTTTTACAGGGTAAACCAGGCGCTTTGTCATTTTTCTGTCTGTTATCATAACTGGCTTGAAGAAATATCTCTGGGCAGACTTAAAAGACCTAAAAGAAAATTGTACTGAAGATGAATTATTAAATGTGCAGATGAAAGAACTAAAAGAACAATTTAGGTCAAAAGGCTGTTCCAAAGAATTGATAGTAGTGGCTACAAGAAAGGTTCAGCAAATAGGAAAACCTTGCTTATGCCTACTAAAAAGGAAGTACAACACAATGAAGGATTAGCATTTTAACACTCTTTACAATTCTCAATATAAGGATGACTAAAAAAGAAAGACTAAACATTGAAAAATGTTAGCAAAATTTCCAAATTTAACTCCTCTTTTACATAAAGGAGAGCATCACATTTAAAATATAAACCTGTAAAAGTACCCCAAACACTATGTAGGACTCATCTTTCAAGCCCAAAAAATATGTTTAACAGAACACCTCAGCCCTATCTTGTAACCAACCCTTTTATGTGAACTAGCTCATAAATTAAAACATTGGGGTAAATTTACTAAGATTCGTGTTTTCCCGTTTCAGGTCAAAGTTCAATCACGAATGACATCGAAAGTGTAAAACTGCAACTTTTTGAATTTGTTACGATGGATTTACTAAGCTGTCGTATTCGGGTTTTTCTTTTCTTCCGATGTCGATGTCATTCGTGTTTTTTTTTTTTACGGCAGTGATTAGCAAAACACTGCCGACTTTTTTTACAATTAATCTCGGCCGGATCTGTGTGATCCGTGCTGGGGTTCATTTTTTTTTTTTTAAATTAAACACTGTAAAATCTAAAAAAAAAATTGCGTGGGGTCCCCCCTCCTAAGCATAACTAGCCTCGGGCTCTTTGAGCCGATCCTGGTTGCAGAAATATGGGGAAAAAATTGACAGGGGTTCCCCCATATTTAAGCAACCAGCATCAGGCTCTGCGCCTGGTCCTGGTTCCAAAAATACGGGGGACAAAAAGAGTAGGGGTCCCCCGTATTTTTAAAACCAGCACCGGGCTCCACTAGCTGGACAGATAATGCCACAGCCGGGGGTCACTTTTATATAGTGCCCTGCGGCCGTGGCATCAAAAATCCAACTAGTCACCCCTGGCCGGGGTACCCTGGGGGAGTGGGGACCCCTTCAATCAAGGGGTCCCCCCCCCCAGCCACCCAAGGGCCAGGGGTGAAGCCCGAGGCTGTCCCCCTCCATCCAATGGGCTGCGGATGGGGGGGCTGATAGCCTTTGTTGTAAAAGAAAAGATATTGTTTTTAGTAGCAGTACTACAAGTCCCAGCAAGCCTCCCCCGCATGCTGGTACTTGGAGAACCACAAGTACCAGCATGCGGCGGAAAAACGGGCCCGCTGGTACCTGTAGTACTACTACTAAAAAAATACCCAAAAAAACACAAGACACACACACCGTGAAAGTATAATTTTATTACATACATACACACATACATACATACTTACCTTATGTTCCCACGCAGGTCGGTCCTCTTCTCCAGTAGAATCCAAGGGGTACCTGTTGAAGAAATTATACTCACGAGATCCAGGGGTCCAGGGTCCTCGGGGAATCCAGGTGTAATCCACGTACTTGAAAAAAATAACAAAACGGACACTCGAGCCACGCACTAAAAGGGGACCCATGTTTGCACATGGATCCCCTTTTCCCGACTGCCAGAAACCCACTCTGACTGATGTCTAAGTGGGTTTCTTCAGCCAATCAGGGAGTGCCACGTTGTAGCACTCTCCTGATCGGCTGTGTGCTCCTGTCCTAACTGACAGGCAGCACACGGCAGTGTTACAATGTAGCGCCTATGCGCTACATTGTAACCAATGCTGGGAACTTTCTGCCCTGCGGTTGACCTAAAGTGACGTCACCGCTGAGCAAGAAAGTTCCCAGCATTGGTTACAATGTAGCGCATAGGCGCTACATTGTAACACTGCCGTGTGCTGCCTGTCAGTTAGGACAGGAGCACACAGCCGATCAGGAGAGTGCTACAACGTGGCACTCCCTGATTGGCTGAAGAAACCCACTTAGACATCAGTCAGAGTGGGTTTCTGGCAGTCGGGAAAAGGGGATCCATGTGCAAACATGGGTCCCCTTTTAGTGCGTGGCTCGAGTGTCCGTTTTGTTATTTTTTTCAAGTACGTGGATTACACCTGGATTCCCCGAGGACCCTGGACCCCTGGATCTCGTGAGTATAATTTCTTCAACAGGTACCCCTTGGATTCTACTGGAGAAGAGGACCGACCTGCGTGGGAACATAAGGTAAGTATGTATGTATGTGTGTATGTATGTAATAAAATTATACTTTCACGGTGTGTGTGTCTTGTGTTTTTTTGGGTATTTTTTTAGTAGTAGTACTACAGGTACCAGCGGGCCCGTTTTTCCGCCGCATGCTGGTACTTGTGGTTCTCCAAGTACCAGCATGCGGGGGAGGCTTGCTGGGACTTGTAGTACTGCTACAAAAAACAATATCTTTTCTTTTACAACAAAGGCTATCAGCCCCCCCATCCGCAGCCCATTGGATGGGGGGGGACAGCCTCGGGCTTCACCCCTGTCCCTTGGGTGGCTGGGGGGGGGACCCCTTGATTGAAGGGGTCCCCACTCCCCCAGGGTACCCCGGCCAGGGGTGACTAGTTGGATTTTTGATGCCACGGCCGCAGGGCACTATATAAAAGTGACCCCCGGCTGTGGCATTATCTGTCCAGCTAGTGGAGCCCGGTGCTGGTTTTAAAAATACGGGGGACCCCTACTCTTTTTGTCCCCCGTATTTTTGGAACCAGGACCAGGCGCAGAGCCCGATGCTGGTTGCTTAAATATGGGGGAACCCCTGTCAATTTTTTCCCCATATTTCTGCAACCAGGATCGGCTCAAAGAGCCCGAGGCTGGTTATGCTTAGGAGGGGGGACCCCACGCAATTTTAAAAAAAAAAATAAGCACTTTCCCACCCCTTCCCACTGATATACATGCACGGATCTCATGGATCCGTGCATGCCTATCCAATCACGAATAAAAAATAAAGGTCTGTTTTTTTTTAGCACTTTTTTACGAGTTGTAATTTTTCACGGCAGTGTTTTTTTTTTTTTTGCTTTGCACTTCTTAGTAAATGACCGAGATTCATACTTAAACAGCCGCGTTTTGACCGATGGTGTATTCATTCGTGATTTTTTTCCTAGGACTTCAAAATATTACGAATGCCCTCATCACTGCCGTGATTTGAGTTTAGTAAATTACCGAGATGACACTTTGATGAAAAAACGGCATCTCGGTCAAAATCGGGAGCTTAGTAAATTTCCCCCATTGTTCCAATAGCCTTCTGGTTTGTCAAGGTGATCTTAAGCAAACTGCAGACAGGCAGCAGTGTTCTTTTTGGAGAGCAGCAGCTTTCTCCTTGCAATCCTGCATTGCACAACATTGTTGTTCAGTGTCCTCCTGATGGTGGACATGTGAGAAAGGCCTTCAGTTGCTTAGAGGTTACCTTGGGTTCCTTTGTGACCGTGCACACTATTAGACACCTTGCTCTTGTTTTTTGTTGGTAGACCACTCGTGGGAGGTTAATAACGGTCTGGAAATTCCTCCATTTGTACACAATCTGTCTGACTGTTGATTGGTAGAGTCAAAACTCTTTAGAGATGGTTTTGTAACCTCTTCAAGCCTGATGAGCATCAACAACTCTCCTTCTGAGGTCCTCAGAAATGTATTTTCATTGTGGCATGATAAACTTTTACAAACTTGTGTTGTGGACACCAGTCTTTCATAGATCCCTGTTCTTTTTAAAAAGACAGGTTGTCCACTCACACCAGATTGTCATCCCATAGATTTAAAATACCTGACTATAATTTCACCTTTAAAATATCTGCTAAGCCTAAAGGTTCACATTCTTTTGCCACTCACAGATATGTGAGATCAGGATCATTTTCCCCAATAACAAAATGAGCACATCCAATTTTTTTGTCTCAATTGTTTGAGTTTTTTCTCTTTATCTACTTTTAGTACTGTGTGAAAAACTGAGATAGTTTCAGGCCAAATTTCAGCAAACGTAGAAAATTCTGAAGGGTTCACAAACTTTCAAGCATCAATGTATGTTCTTCTCACACCCCTGTGGCTCCACTCCTTTTTATAATGCTGTATTCTCTTCAATCCTTAATAGATTATGTCTGGTGGTTAGCTAACAGCTTTCGTAGGATTAGAGATGTTTTCATTTCCTTTGGTGCACATCCTGTACAGTATTTTCAAATGAATATAAACCTTCCACACTGTGAGTAAATTCATTATAAAAGTATCACTTTATAACGTCCTTAAACCTTTGTGGGCATATTGGTTTAACCACCATGACTGTGCAATTGTCGCTGGTTTACCATGGAAGTGTTATGAAAAACACCATATACTTGCTAAGTATCTAACCTATTACATACATATACCTTTACCTTAAATCTGTTTGGTATTATTATTATTATTATTATTAATATTATGATAGTGATGATGATGATGATGATGATGATGATGATGATGAGAACAGAAACTAATTGAGTCTACTGGGATATACTAAAATGTACTTATCAATAGAACACTGTGGGGCTGTTTCTAAGTCAGATATAGTTGCATAAGCAGCTGCGTTTTTGACACAGTAGGATAGCAACCACAAAAACAGTAACAATATGAAACTTACCTGTCTAGAAGTAAGTTGCACATGATTAGACAATCCAGGATCAGAACACACAATAGCAGTTGATGGAAGACAAAGGTTAAGGAAAATGAAGTCTATCATGAGACTCAGGTTTGGTATATAGGCAGAGCAAGTATTTTGCAGACCAGGAGTAGAAAGGAAGGTTCCAGTAATAAGGAAAGTGCAGAATACAGCAACGCATATATTAGCAGGCAAGAAGAAGACAAAAAGGTATTCTAGTAACAAAATGTAACATATACAGTATTCACCTATCTCTATAATTCTTAATGGGTGATAGGGTCAGATTAACTAACTGGAATGGTTTCTGTGTTTTGGGGTGCCTTCACCCAAGAATCGATGTCTTACTATAAAACAGATGAGGTGGTTCACCAAGTATAATATTAGGGACACCCATATGACCCAAACTAAGTATAGTTGAAGTTTTTTCCCTCCCTTTTTGTTCCAATAAAAAAATAATGCCTTGGGGTTGTCTTACAATTTTATTAAAGGAGAAGAATAAAGGAATTGTATCAAATAATTTGTCAAAATCCTTAAACACAATATTAACTACAGTATTATATGGAAAAGCAATGACACTTTGCATTGAAATGCATTTATTATAAACTGTTATGATGACTGCACCTTTCTTGTCTCCGCCAGTGTGAATACTGTTATTAAAAATAGATGAAGCAAACAGGAGACAATAAACCTTTAACTTAAATAACTTATACTAGATATTCCCACCTTAAACAAATTTGTATAAGTCTCCACCCAGTAGCAATTTATAACAAGTCACAATGTCCCAAATCCCCAATCTCTTATATAACTCGTGAGCAGACTATACAACCCTAAGTATCTAAAAATCATAGTTCCAGTCACCCCTTCTCCTACTGTTCACATTTATCCCACACACCCAATAACATAACCAACCAATAATTTTTTGTTGCTGCACTTTCAAAAAATGGTTGGACCAGGGTCTCATTATGCTGAATAAAAACAAGCTGTACCTTTCTGACAATTACTCTTTGTTTTAAGTAGAAGTGTGATACTGCTTGGTTGCTATGCCCAGATAGATATTTATTATTTTTATTACATTTTATTTATAGCGCGCCACATGTGTTTTGCAGCGCCGTACATATGGCAGACATTAGAACAATACAGGGTACACAGAACTTAACATTACAGTACAGGTTGAGTCTCCCTTATCCAAAATGCTTGGGACCAGAGGTATTTTGGATATGGGATTTTTCCGTATTTTGGAATAATTGCATACCATAATGAGATATCATGGTGATGGGACCCAAGTCTAAGCACAGGATGCATTTATGTTACATATACACCTTATACACATAGCCTAAAAGTAATTTTAGCCAATATTTTTTTATAACTTTGTGCATTAAACAAAGTGTGTGTACATTCACACAATTCATTTATGTTTCATATACACCTTATACACACAGCCTGAAGGTCATTTAATACAATATTTTTAATAACTTTGTGTATTAAACAAAGTTTGTATACATTGATCCATCAGAAAACAAAGGTTTCACTATCTCACTCTCACTCAAAAAAGTCCGTATTTCGGAATATTCCGTATTTCTGAATATTTGGATATGGGATACTCAACCTGTAATAGAAAAACTAAAGCAGAGCACAGGCAACAATTAGAAACACATTTCTTAGTACACACTACAGCCGAGATTAAAGGAAGCAAAGGAGTAGTCGTCACTACTAGGGGCTGGCAGCCACTGGAAGAGATAAACAGTAATCAGCAAGGGTAGATGCAGATCTAGACATTCGCTATTTAGGAGTAAGCTGTAATTGAAGTGTGACAGAAGAGGGTTGTGGGAACAGGAGGGAAGAGAGCCCTGCTCCAAAGAACTCAAAATCTAGGGTGTGGGGGGAGACAGACAGGTGACATGAGGTGAAATTTCGATCCACAGCCCTGTGGTAGTTTTTGCACTCTCTAAAGCTCTCTGACAGTTTACAGGTGCGGTATACACTATTTGGTAAATTTACTAAGGTGGGAGTTTTTTTTAGAACTGGTGATGTTGCTCATAGCAACCAATCAGATTCTACTTAACATATATCTAGCTGCTTCTAGAAGATAATAGAATCAGATTGGTTGCTATGGGTATCACCAGTTCTAAAAAAAAAACTCCCGCCTTAGTAAATTTACCACTATGAGCCTGTTATACCTGTTTGTACTGGAGACTGCACAGTAGAATAATGTGCGTCAATTTAAACTTTCTATGTGATGTAGGTGCATCATACTGTATGAGTGTCAGGTCTCTGGTTTTGTCTGTCCCCGGCGGGGGCGCTAGTGGGTCAGTGTTGGTGCGATGTACAAAGCGGGGAGGCAATATGAAAGTCCTGCGCATAAGCGCTGATATTTATTAATGCAAAGCAGATGGTATAATACTGAATACAATGGAAACCGGTAATGTGGAAAACTATGACAGGTAACTGAATCCAAACAACATAAAAGTCTCTTGCAGCAGAACGTAAAATAACTTGATAATGAATGCAGGTGAAATAACAGAACTCCAGTAGTATTTGGAAATACACAGTCTCTGAATAACACAGGGCAAACTGATAAAGGTTAGGAAAGCAGAACTCTGGAATATATGAGTAACTCACAGTCTCTGTAAAGCACAAGTCCATATAGCCACACTTAGGCTAAAGCAGGAGACAGTCTCTAAGCCAGTAGATGTTATACTGCTGAGTTGCACAGATGGTATGCTGACAATTAGTGCACAGGTAAGTAATGAGAAAGAACACCTGAGGAGAGTCTCTTACTGCTGATGGGTTTGAAGCTGGATGTAGCTGAAGTCCGGAGTAACAGAAGAGCTGTAGAAATGGAAACTGGAACAAATGAGGTAACCACAGGGGAATGCTGGAAACAGGAACGCAGGAACTGGGAGAACTAGACACAGGGTATGTGAATCGTTGTCCGAGGCGATGAGAGTGAGCCCCGGACAGGAACTTATACCCCTTGCTCTGCAGTGATTGGTCGCAGTGTTCTGGCTGGAAACACAGGACTGGATTAGATGCCGGGATTAGCTGAGTGCAGGTGTCATAGCAGTATCCATACAGACCGGATGCCGGCACACAGCGGAACACAAATGCAGGACCAGACTCAGGGGTACTCAGCGACACGGGAGATGACGCTCGCGGTCAGCGCATCCATGCAGCCGCGACTGGGGCCATGACCTCCAGAGGCCTGCACACCAGCGCGCTGGTAGGTGAGACGCAGCTGACCACCGATTCCTGACAGTACCCCCTCCTTTATGGGTAGGCACCGAACACCCACGAGGCTTGGCAGGGAAGAGTCTGTGGAAGGCTTGTACCAACCGTGGAGCGTGCACATCCGTAGCGTTTACCCAACTCCTCTCTTCAGGACCATATCCAGACCAGTCAATTAGGTATTGTAAATGACCGTAGCGATGACGAGAGTCCAAGATCTTTTCCACCCTCGTATTCCACGCCCCGATGAGTTTGTACCTTTGGGGCTACTGGAAGCGCTCTCTGGAAACGATTGAGAATTAGTGGTCTGAGGAGAGAAATATGGAATGAGTTGGGAACTTTCAAATAGGAAGGCAGTTTTAATTTATAAGCCACCGGATTAATAACACTTTCTACTGGAAATGGTCCAATAAACCGTGGAGCAAATTTCATCGAAGGAACTCTGAGACGGAGATTCCGAGTAGATAACCAGACTTTGTCGCCTGGCTTTAAACTAGGAACTCTCGTCTCTTTCGATTAGCAAACATGTTATACCGTTGAGAAACCTTTTTAAGAGATAGATGAATCTTCTTCCAAATTTGAGAGAACCGCTGAAGAGCAGAAGCAGCTGCAGGCACGTCTATGACGGGTAAATCTTGGAAATCCGGTACTCTAGGATGTTGACCATAAACTGCGAAAAAAGGAGTTGTATCTGTAGAAGTATGATAACGGAAATTATGAGCAAACTCCGCCCAAGGCAATAAATCTACCCAGTCATCCTGTGAAGAGGAAATATACAGTCTTAGATAAGTCTCAAGCTCTTGATTTACCCTCTCCTTCTGCCCATTTGTTTGAGGGTGATAGGCCGTAGAGAACTTAAGTTTGACTTGTAGCGCAGAACACAGAGCCCTCCAAAACTTTGCCACAAACTGTACACCACGGTCAGATGTTATTTCTGTTGGAAGTCCATGTAACCTAAAGATTTCACTAAGAAATAACTGTGCCAGCTTTGGAGCAGAGGGTAACCCCATGAGTGGGATGAAGTGTGCCATTTTTGAAAACCTTTCATCCACTACCCAGATGGTATCATATCCATTAGAGGGAGGAAGGTCTGAAATAAAGTCCATTGATAAATGAGACCAGGGGCGCTTGGGAATGGAATTTGGTAGCAATTGGCCTGCAGGAGCCTGACGAGGAACTTTGTGCTGAGCACATTTGGGACATGAAGCTATGAATTCTTGAACATCTACTTTCATATGAGGCCACCAATAAGTTTGGGACAGAAACTTGAAAGTTTTTAGGACTCCAGGGTGACCAGTAAATTTAGACGTATGAGCCCAGGACAGGAGATTTGGATGAAGCTCAGGAGAGACAAACATCTTGCCTGGAGGTGGAACTTGGGATACCCCTGTAGCTGCGAACACCACAGGATTTAATACGGGTCGAGCAGCTTGTTCTGATGATTCCTCAGTTGAACTCATAGAGCGAGATAATGCATCTGCCTTAACATTTTGTGAGCCAGGTCTAAACATCAACTTAAAATCAAAACGAGAAAAGAATAGGGCCCACCTTGCTTGTCGGGGATTCAGACACTGCGCTGCCTTCAAGTAAAGAAGGTTCTTGTGATCCGTGTAGATGGTAATAGGGAATCTCGCACCCTCCAGCAGATATCTCCATTCTTCAAGGGCCAATTTGATTGCCAACAGTTCCTGGTCACCGATGGTATAGTTCATTTCTGCGGGCAAGAATCTACAAGAGAAAAACCCGCAAGGGTGAGTCTTACCATCAACGCCCACCTGGGACAGGACTGCGCCCACGCCAACCGTTGAGGCGTCTACTTCCAAGATGAAGGCCTTATTGACATCGGGCTGTTGTAACACGGGAGCTGAAATAAAAGCCTGTTTTATTTTATGAAAAGCAGATAGCGCTTCATCAGACCATTGGGAAGGATTTCCCCCTTTTCGGTTTAGGCAGGTAATTGGGGCTATTAATGTGGAAAAGCCTTTAATAAACTTCCTGTAGTAGTTAGCAAAGCCAATAAAACGTTGAACTGACTTGAGTGTTTTTGGAAGAGACCAGTTCTCTATGGCTTCTAGTTTAGCTGGGTCCATTTGAAGGTCTGTTCCGGAAATGATGTATCCCAGGAAAGATATTGAAGAAGCTTCAAACGTGCATTTAGATAGTTTGCCATACAGATGATTCTGTCGAAGACGTTGAAGAACCTCTTTTACCTGTTGGCGATGAGAAACGAAATCACGGGAAAATATCAGGATGTCATCGAGGTAAACTACCACACACTTATACAGGAGATCTCTAAATACTTTGTTGACAAAGTTTTGAAACACAGCCGGGGCATTACTCAAACCGAAGGGCATCACTAGATATTCGTAGTGGCCATCACGAGTATTGAAGGCGGTTTTCCACTCATCACCACTTCGAATCCTGATAAGATTGTAAGCCCCGCGAAGATCCAGTTTCGTGAAGATGGAGGCACCTCTGACTCTGTCAAACAGCTCTGTGATGAGAGGTAACGGGTAGCTGTTTTTAATCGTGATGTCATTTAAACCCCGATAATCAATACAGGGGCGTAGTCCTCCATCCTTCTTCTTAACGAAGAAGAATCACGCACCGGCCGGGGAAGAAGATGGACGGATAAACCCTTTCTGTAAATTCTCCTTTATATATTCGCTCATTGCTTGAGTCTCTGGAACTGAGAGAGGGTATGTACGCCCTCTAGGTGGCTTGCTCCCTGGAACCAAATCGATGGGACAGTCCCATTCTCGATGAGGCGGCAAGACATCAGCAGCTTTCTCACTGAAGACGTCAGTGAATTCCTGATAGGCCTCTGGAAGACCAGACTGAGGTTTTACACTTGTGGATTTTATTGGACATACTTGAGCTAAGCATGAATGGAGACAGGAGGGACTCCACGCCGTTAACTGTAAGGTAGACCAGTCAAATTGTGGATTGTGCAATTGAAGCCAAGGCATACCCAGTACAATCTCATAGGTAGCTTTTGGCATGACCAGGAATTTGATGAGCTCAGAATGCAGGAAGCCCACTCCCAGAACTACCGACTTGGTCTGCTGAGTGATGGATCCTTCAGCAATATGGCTTCCGTCTACGGCAGTAAGATAAAGCGGATGAGACAGCTTTGACACTGGGAAAGAAAGTCTATCCACTATAGCTTGTGTGATAAAATTCCCAGCAGCACCACAATCCACTAAAGCGGACAAAGACTGGAGTCCATCTGGCATTTCCAAAGTGACAGGCAATATTAGGTCTTGAGATGAAGGAGCTTTATTCAAGGTCCCTAACTTGACTCCTCCTTTGCAAGTTAGGACCTGGCGTTTCCCGACCGAGCAGGGCAGGAACCAATCAGATGACCATCAGCAGCACAATAGAGACACAGTCTTCCCTTTAATCTTCTGGACCACTCCTCAGGTGTTAAACAAAATTTGTTTACCTGTATAGGTTCATCAGCAGTAATAGGTGGAGACTGTACAGGAGGCATAACTCGGTGCTTGCGAAGATCACTTCGAGAGCGTTCACAGGCTCGCTCGCGTAAACGTAGATCCAACTTGACACATAGAGAGATTAGGGACTCCAGTTGCTCTGGTAGATCTCGGGTAGTCAATTCATCCTTTATTCGGTCAGACAGACCATGCCAGAAGGCGGCAACCAATGCCTGGTTGTTCCACTTCACCTCTGATGCCAATGTCTGGAACTGAATGACGTACTGACCCACAGTACGTGTTCCCTGGCAGATCTGAAGGAGGTCTGAGGAAGCAGAAGTCGTACGCCCAGGCTCGTCAAAGATGCGTCGAAATGCGGCAACAAACTCTGTATAATTATTCAGCAATGCATCTGCTCACTCCCACAGCGGAGAGACCCAATTCAGAGCAGAACCAGCTAAAAGAGAGACAATATATGCAACCTTTGCTCTAGGTGTTGGAAAGTTCTGTGGTTGCAATTCAAAGTGGACTTCGCATTGATTCAAAAATCCACGACACATTTTAGGATTACCATCAAATTTACTTGGTGTAGGAAGATGAATGCGAGACATTGGAATAGAAGCAACTGGAGAGCTAGAAACTATGGAACTAGGAACAGGAGCAGAAACTGATGGGGACACTGGAGGAGCTGAAGTTGGAAATGACTGTTGCAGAGTATCTAAGCGAGAAGACATTTCCTGCAGGTATTGTATAATCTGCTGCTGCGCAGCCTCTTGACCATCTAGTCATGACACTAAGCCTTGGAGTATCCCTGACCCCACACTCTGACCACCGTCCGGGTCCATGGGCCTCGGACAAACTGTCAGGTCTCTGGTTTTGTCTGTCACCGGCGGGGGCGCTAGTGGGTCAGTGTTGGTGCGATGTACAAAGCGGGGAGGCAATATGAAAGTCCTGCGCATAAGCGCTGATATTTATTAATGCAAAGCAGATGGTATAATACTGAATACAATGGAAACCGGTAATGTGGAAAACTATGACAGGTAACTGAATCCAAACAACATAAAAGTCTCTTGCAACAGAACGTAAAATAACTTGATAATGAATGCAGGTGAAATAACAGAACTCCAGTAGTATTTGGAAATACACAGTCTCTGAATAACACAGGGCAAACTGATAATGGTTAGGAAAGCAGAACTCCGGAATATATGAGTAACTCACAGTCTCTGTAAAGCACAAGTCCATATAGCCACACTTAGGCTAAAGCAGGAGACAGTCTCTAAGCCAGTAGATGTTATACTGCTGAGTTGCACAGATGGTATGCTGACAATTAGTGCACAGGTAAGTAATGAGAAAGAACACCTGAGGAGAGTCTCTTACTGCTGATGGGTTTGAGGCTGGATGTAGCTGAAGTCCGGAGTAACAGAAGAGCTATAGAAATGGAAACTGGAACAAATGAGGTAACCACAGGGGAACGCTGGAAACATGAACGCAGGAACTGGGAGAACTAGACACAGGGTATGTGACTCGTTGTCCGAGGCAATGAGAGTGAGCCCCGGACAGGAACTTATACCCCTTGCTCTGCAGTGATTGGTCGCAGTGTTCTGGCTGGAAACACAGGACTGGATTAGATGCCGGGATTAGCTGAGTGCAGGTGTCATAGCAGCATCCATACAGACCGGATGCCGGCACACAGCGGAACACAAAAGCAGGACCAGACTCAGGGGTACTCAGCGACACGGGAGATGACGCTCGCGGTCAGCGCATCCATGCAGACGCGACTAGGGCCATGAACACCGGAGGCCTGCACACCAGTGCGCTGGTAGGTGAGACGCAGCTGACCGCCGATTCCTGACAATGAGGCTGTTACACGGGTTTGCACTTCGGTGTTGAAGGCAGGCATGCCTGTAAATTTCACTAATACCCCAATATTGATTATTTCTCAGTAGAATACTAGAATAGTTTGTACCCTTGACTTCTGCTTCACTGTGGCTATTGACTGTAGTACAGTACATACACAGTTCCATACTCCTCCTGCTGGATCTGATCGGGAGTGCTCTGCTAGATACTTAGACTACAATGATACAAACTCCACTCAATAGGTCCCACTGCTCTTCTTTTACTGACTGACTAAGGGGTCTATTTACTAAGCCTTTAATGGAGATAAAGTGGATGGAGATAAAGTACCAGCAGGTCAGCTCCTAACTGTCATTTTTCAAACACAGCCTGAGACATGGCAGTTAGGAGCTGGTTGGCTGGGACTTTGTCTCCATCCACTTTATCTCTGTCCAAGGCTTAGTAAATAGACAATAAAATCTCCATCAAGAGTTCAATACTACTCTAACACTGGCGATGATGACTCCTCACTGAACCTGTATTAATCCTTCTCTTCATTCCCTCTCACACAGCAAGTGGCTTTAGTTATTCAGGAATTATGTAGCCAAGGAATTCCTATGGCTTATAGCGTGTACCACTCAGCATGTTAAGCACTCAGCATACTTCCTTGAGTTAACCCCATAACTTCCAGCTATAGCCCACAACAGGAAGTGGAAGCATATGTTAGCAGACAAAGAGCAGGAAGAAAGCTAATCCAGTAACCAAGAAAGTCAGGAGCCATTATCAGGATTAAAGTATGCAGGGCATGCACAGATAAAAACGCAGAAAGATTATTTAACACTGATTGTACTAGGTAATAACTCATTAAAAAGCATTAGAATTATGGGATGCATACACAGACATGTTAAATTGATGTGCATGTGCAGTTGTGATCACAGAATGCTGGGACCTGGGGGCTCGTCTTAACCTTTTGGCAATATATCCAAACCTGTGCGAGCTATATTGAGCAGCCAGATCTCTCTAGAGCTAAGTGGGATACTGTATCTTTATCATGTCTCTTCTCACACAATACATCACTGTATTAAGAATGGATCTACAAGATGCGTGCAGCACATGTGCAGTAATACATGAGATTGGAGGTCAGACCTCCCTGGGTCCTGTGCCCAGCATGAATGCACAGTAAGGAGACAGTGCACTAGCGCACTGCTTTCTAACAGCCCCCTCGCTACAAGCTTCCCCATGTTAAACAAACATTTAATTTCAGTTTTCTCATAGCAACTGTGGCAGATAGACTCAGGTGCCAGTTTGAGCAGATACAACGTGGCTCGGATCCTTGGAGAAGCCACAGTTTCAGGCTTATAACCTGGGTATAGTCCAGAATCCAGGATTCCAAGGAGCACATTATGGATGCCTCAGCTGTTCCAGGAAGTAACTACCCTATTTAGAGGTATAACTCTTTGTTTCTGGAGTCCTGATGCTGGACAACCGGCCAGGCCATAGGGCCATGTACACTTAGTGTTAGGGTCTGGTCCTGCTGCATTTGACTGGCTGTAAAGTCTGAAAACTGTTCATTCTGTGTGACTGTCTCAGATAAACATCACACTCACCTTCTCACTGTGGCTGGTTCCTGTGTTTACGACTGAAGAGTTCCACACAACCTATAAGAAAGATAGGGTTAAACACATAATAAAACATCAAAATATCACATGACTGGTCTAGTATTCTTGGTAACATCAGTAAGAGTCTACTCACTGACAGAGTGGTCTCTCAACTCACAAACTTGGGACCGCTGTCACGGTCATGATTCTTGTCATCTGTCTTGGATTTTTATCATCACCGAATGGATCTTGACTTTGATTTCTGGGTGTCCCGCTGATCACTGAATGCAATGTTTGCAAATTCCTCATAATACCTCTTAGGTGGCTTTCCTATATTTGATCATGCAGTAAATCTTCTCTCTGGTTGTACTTCCACACTGGATCTCTGAATCACAAATATCCCCAACTACTGTTATGTCCAGTGACATACTTACTTTACATATCAACATCCAGCTATTCTACAATTTGCGCTGTTTTTTAAATATAACATCTCATGACTTAACAATAGTTCTGGTATTTGGATTCCACAATCTGTAACTTTTGCATATACTGTATGGCAATAGCCAAGTGTGATGTACTTTACTGATTTGGAATCCTGCTTTTGTCTTTTTGCTTTTGGAATATACATAAAGTCTGTACTTCCAAATGTTCTTAGATGTGTTACACTTGGTTTTCTCTTTGACCATGATTCAATAGCTGTTATGTCCTTTAGGGCCACCATATGAGAATGGTTCTTGAAATAAACTGTTATTGTAGTAGGGTCGAAAAAAACATGAAAGTGATGGCGGAATTTGGCCTTAGTGCCCAAAAGTTGTCATTCAGGGTCAATATCAACTGTGCAAAATTCCAAGCCTCTGCATTAATATTTTCTGTTCCAGCAAGCACCTCATAGTTTCACATTTTTACTAAAATTTAAAAAATTTGGTGCTTTTGAAATTTGGTCGGTTTAACCTCAAAGTTGGGCATAGAGGTCATGAAAGTGATCGTTGGTCTCCCTATGTATGAATAAAAATCACCATGACCAAAGAATCATTTGTGATTGGTGTGAAGAGTTCACTGAAAATGGCAAAAGTCATGAAAATCTGAGGATTTTCAAAGAAGTCAAGTCATGTTTTGTGAAGCCTTTGGCCCACCCTATACTTACTGGGTGACTCAGAACTCACTAAGTGAAGGTACGGGGCACTTTTGGATCTCATCGGTCTCACGGGTGGTAATTGTAGTAGAACTAACAGCACTGCATGAATATTGTTTTTAATGTTGTCTTTGTTGTAATGAAAAAAAAATTCATATACTTTTTTATATGTGTAGCATTTAATAAATGCAAGCTTTATAACTACCATATACAGCTATTAAGCGCTGTTAGTTCTATTTCACTCGTATATCTTTAGTGTGGGAATAACTATCCCCTTAACAGCTTCTCTTGGTGTAAGCAACCATTTCACTGCGCCGAATATTTTTGCTTTGGTAACACTTTTCTCTGCATTTCACAGGTGGAAAATATCTACTATCAGTTTCTCAGACATGCGGGGCTCTGCCCCCCCCCTCCCCACATGGGTGCAAAAGCATTGCACGGGGGCAGCGAGTAGCTCCATGCCTGTGCAGCTCCTGTATGTTGGCAGGGATCTACCCACTGCGCCCCGGGTCCCAGTGGCTGCATGTGATGTCACGCAGCCGTGGGGGCCCACCCCCACAACGGTCCGGACATGCCCTCGATGTCCAGACCGCGCCGCGCCAATGGAGTTCTAATGCCATTGGCATGCCCCCTCCCGCCCCGTGACCGCCTCTGCTTGTCAATCAGGCAGAGGCGATTGCAGCTCTGAGATGCTTTTGGCATCTCACTGGGCTCCTGGGGTGCACAGAAGAAATTCAGACTACGATCGCTGCCGCTGCAGCGATCCAGTCTGAATTACCCCCTTGTCTTTTTCATCTGTTAACATAGCCTACAAAATTTTTTCAGGTAATGCAAAATAAGCATTGTTGGCCATGATGTTATTGATGACAGTCTTGTACTTTGGTAAGTACCTTAATGAGTGGATAAGCTTTGTAATTTGATTTGGAACCAGGTTGGAGCATAAACCTTCAAGATGACGTTAACAAGCAATTTTAAAGATGCATTAGGCTGGCAGGTGGACACATAAAGCCTCAAGATTCTGTTGGCTGTAGTTAGCCACCGCGCATGACTAATGGGACCTGACTTGGACTTGAGAATATCATCGGGAACCTCCCCGGCTTGCCCGAATGTAAACTTTTTGGCACTAAGGTTAAACTCCACCGTCATTTATGTGTTTTTCAACCCACCCTAATGGACACTGCTTCTGCCCAAATTTGCATGTCTAGGCCTGCGTCCTTTAGCATACGTTTTGCTCTCTCTACTAGTGTATGGTTTGCCCATTCACTGTTACCGTTTTGCTCAGGAGTAGAGCCAATGATCTACTGATGCTCTTATTCCATATTTTCTTAAGAGTTATTAGCATCTCTCTGTTGAGATATTCTCCACCATTATCAGATCTCAGAGTCTTGAGTCTGTTTGATTTACTACAAGTTTCTTATGTACTGCAATTGTTTTCTCCACTTCAAATTTCTCTCTGATGAAGTAGAAATGTGTCTTCTTGTGAAGTTATCTCTTAAAGCCATGAAGTATCTGTATCCACTCACTGACTTTACTGCCATTGGATCACCCACACTAGCTCGTATTGTCCTGCAGGGTGGCGGGATTAGCCAGGCAGGTGGCAGGATCTGTTCCCATAGTAGCACTGCGGGTTTGTGGCGTCATGACGTCACACTGTGCTGCACAGTCCCGCCGAAGATCCCGCCGCCATGGTCCGCAGGAGGAGGAGGTACGCCCTGGAGCTGGTGAGTGTGGTCAGCGGGCACCACCAGCGGGAGGGGGCTGAGGGGGACCTCTGGTGACACAGATGAGGGGGTCCTCTGGTGCTGTCAATATTGGGAGCCTCTGCCAGCGGCAGTCCCAGCACCCAGCTACTGTGAGCTGTTCAGTGTGCCGCCTGTGACGTCTGTATGTTTGGGGCTATATATCTGTCCTATGCAGACAGGCCTATTAATATATATATATATATATATATATATATATATATATAAAACCAAGAAAGAAGCAGGCGGCACTACAAGGCTTTTAAGTAGGTACGTTTTAATGCACGAAATTTTGATTATATGCACTGAATTTCATGCACTAAAACTTACCTACTTAAAAGCCTTGTAGTGCCGCCTGCTTCTTTCTTGGTTGTATTTGGGGTTGCTATACCCCAGGAGGGCACACAAGCAAGTTCTACAATTGGGGGTCTTTGCTGCCCTGCAGGAGTGCCAGGTTGGAAATATGCTATATATATATATTGTCAAAGTCAGAAAAATATCACGCTGCACATTGCCATATATGCACTTCATGCGTGTGCCCGCTGCACGAGCATGAGCTCTCCCGTGCGTGCGTATACTCGCGGTCGCGTGCACTCGCGGGCGCGCGGTAGGCGCATTTACGGTAGAGTTTGTGTGCGTCTAGCGGGCGACTCAATCGTAACATATTTTAGTCATATAATGTATTTTGTAGATTATGGTCCTTTTGATAGAATCTGAAAGTTTAATTAATATAGCATGTTCGGGGACAGAGAGATTCCTCTTTGTTTGATACAAAGGGTCAGACAGGGGTTACACAGTGGTGTTTAGTATCCATCGGAAGAGAATATAATTAGCAATATTCCGGTGTTGGTTTGAAGCAGATTACTCGCTCGTGCGTATAGTTATGGACATAAGAAGTTTATGGACATTTACTATATTTGCACTTTATTACCCATGCGGCGGGAAACCCAGTTTCCCTCCCACCTGAGCAGTTTGAAATAGTCACAGCCCACCTGTATGAACCAACCTATGACCTTTTGTTATAATGCAGAGACGAATTCCTGTGTCCAATGAACAATAAGAATGTAGGGACCATTGTACTGTATTGTGTGTAAGTGTATATAAAGACAAGCCGACCTGGGCCAGCTCTCTACTCTTTTCAACGGTTCTCATCACTGATAATCGGGAGCTGGATATCCAGGAAGGCGCATGCGATTGTTTCCCCTGTGCGTAAGTTCTCTGCAACCATATTTATCTCTTATTTAATGTTATAAGCCATTCTCTCTCTCCTTCCCCCTTAAATGTAATTGTATCTTTATTGTATTTTATGTGTAGTAATTCGGTTAGGTATTTTATGTTATTTTGGTAGTGTATAACTTGTATTGTGTTATTCTTTTGCAATTGAACGTTCATTCTCTCCCTTAAAGGTGTTGGAACCTTAGACCGGTATTAGAGTGTTTATTATATTGCTAAAGGGTTCTCAGAGCGTCACAGACGCTCATACAGCTTTGAAACTAACTGAGTTACATTGTGTTGCATTTACACCTTATCACTGCACAAGGGTTTACAGTATAAGTACATTGTTTATGGTATAGTTATAAAGGTTTAACTCTGTGAGCGTCAGCGCCGCTTGTGATCTCCTCGTGGTCTCGAGCGTCCGCTACGCTGATAGCGTATCATTACGTTAGTCGGCAGCCTATAGCGTGCTTGCCTTTACGCTCTAAGCCGTGAGCGAACGTGCCACTCGTGCGTCTCGTCCACGGCTAAGCGTTCGTTACGCTACGTGCGTACTCTTACGGTATTCCATACGCCAATTGCGTACTGTGTTCTTTAACCTTTTAGAGTGTTTAATATAGGATATAGCTTAGGCTTTATCAATTGGGGACTCGCCCGCTCTTCACATATCTGCACTAGGTAATTTCAGCAGACATTATCGGTCAGCAAAAGGCTGGAGGTAATATTCCTCGTAGTGCTGACCAGATAAACGTCTGCTTCGCTTAGTAAGGAGTGCTGAAGGAATCCGGAACCGGAAGGTAAGAACAGTACTTTATTGTCTTTTAAAACCTGTTTAGTTTCTGTTTTGCGAACGTACGCATAAGCAATAAGCATACACATCTGTATTTCTTGTTTAGTATTGTTTTCGTGCCTCATTCTCCTGATTGCCACATACTAGTGATAAACGTGCTGAGACATCTGTTGTTATTAATAGTTAAAAGATAAAAAGTAATATTTAAGGGAATAATTGTAAAAGGCACGCACACTATCTCGCCTAGCATACAAGGGAGATTTGAGTGGTGGTCAGCGAAGGATTACTGTAAAAAAAAAAAAATCATTCACATTGATAAAACGTGTAGTGTGTTACTGTAGACGTACTTGGTCTGCGTACACGTGTCCTTACAAGGGCAGGGCGTACGCAACGCAAGGGTCGACGCACGGAGCGTATATCACGCAACGGAGTGTACAGATACGCCCACATGATACAAACCGCACGATAGTATTGTTTAGTAAGGCGATAAGGAAATAATGCGATAATAACACAGATCTATCTCAAATCCAAAAGTTTAAAGTTAAAAGAAATAACCTTCTCTGTTGCAATTCTTCTGGGTTCGGCTAATACCGAATGAAAGGATTTCTGTGCAGAAATAAAAATTAAAGTGTACATGTGGTAAGAGTGTGTGTATATATAAGATTTCTCTTTTATTACGGAAGTGGGAACCAAAGGCCAGTAGAAAGAGGTACACCAGCGAGAGTGATATCGTGGGGTGGCTTGGGAGGCGTCCCTTGTTAGTCTCGACATATTAATGAGCAGTAGAGTCTACTGTACATAACAGACCAGGAGGTCAAGGACCAGGAGGTTCAGGTACAGCAGACTAGAAGTAGAGAGCACAACCGAAGAGGGTTGGTGCGAGACCCATATAGACCAACAAAGCTCAGGGCTGAAGGAATTCGCAGCAGAAATTTTCGATTCCACTGATCGTTCCGCACATAAGATTAGTTGCTTGTGTGCAGATACGATTGTACCGCATGTGATTGTGTGCATTAGCGTGTCTTGAATTCAGAAGAACGCTACTTGCACATTGTTAACGTGATTTGTGTAATTTTTTTTATTTTAAGGGAAGTAGCCTGATCACTCAGGGACATTCCAGCGACTGATACTTGCTGGGGAGGGTAAGACACTCCCACACGCCCGAGCAAGTAGACGTACTTAGGTGCCCTAGGTTGGGTACGGAACCTCTGGGAACTTTGGTCGCCGTATTGGCCAGCGTGGACGGGAGTTAAGTGGGCGGACTTCGGAGCAAAACCCCCACCGCAGCCTTACCCCGAGCATCTTGGTTTCTGTAAGGGTTGCCGAAGACCCTGATTTGAAGTCAGAGGTAGTGAAAGCAGCACCTGCAGAGATGGGGGCCAGTTGTTCAGGTAAGGGGCGATCAACCCAGGTTCAGGTTGATTTAGTAAACCGACCAATCGGGTCGGCAAGGTATATCATGTGTGAGAAATATGGTCATCACACAGAAATGTTGTGCAATGAATGGGAAAGGATGACTGTGCATGACGGGGAAAAGTTTCCCCGGGTAGGTAGTTTTAACCCAGAAGTGTTACAGAATTTAAGGAGAAGAGTTTGCCTGATTAAATCTTCAAAAAGGCGTATTAAACATTATGATTATTTAACATTGTGGCAACAGGAAGGTGAAATACAAAGGGGGTTGGCGCAAGCCACTGGATCTAACCCTATCAGGAAACTGATAGCCACAGCACCCCCACCACCGTACATACCTGGAGAGAAATTGGTTGCAGAGAATGGCACTCAGGGTTATGTTAAATGTGTAGAAGTTAAGGATAATGTAACCAAAGTGTCACAACTGAGGGCCTGAGCTGACGGGAGGCAGCCTCAGTTGTAGGGGCTGAGATGTACCGGAACCTGGGAGGTTGTATCAGACCCCTGGACATGTAAGTAACATGAAGAATAACCGCCCGAAGGCGTGACCACGACAACTTGAATAAAAGTCAATGATGTTTATTTATGACAAACTCCATGCATCACAGTAGCAGTAAAAGAAACATAAAATCAGCAGAGAAATAATACAGTTCCTGGGTACTACAGGGTGGCAGGGGCCACAGAGCTCTGGTAGTATGAGACAGTTCTTATTATCTGCGAGTTGGAAAGTCCTTACCAGGCCCGACTGTAGCAATGAAGAAAGCCCAGGATCGTACCAGCTGGTGTTCCAGAGAAAGCTGGACTGCTGTAAATAAAATAGCTGCTGTGGGTTCTGGTTGGAACCAGACAGATGTTGGCACGGAGTGGATACTGGCTGGAACCAGTTAAATAATAAATAAAGCTTGAGAGCGATGCAATATGAATGAAATGTAGAGCTTGAGAGCGGAGAAATAATAATACCGGTGGAGAGTGGTAAACTGTAGAAAGGACACCGGCCCTTTAAGAGAAGCTGTACTCTGCTGGAAGCTGGGCTGGAAGCAGGTAATGTTGTGGCTGGAAACAGATGAATCCAAAATGGATCGGAGAGTCAGGCTACACCGCAGGTGGAATGCTGGTGCGGGTCTCTATGGTGGAAGTCTTGAGACAGGAGCTGGAACCTGGAAGACAATCACAGGAGAGAGACAAACAGGAACTAGGTTTGACAACCAAAGCACTGACGCCTTCCTTGCTCAGGCACAGTGTATTTATACCTGCAGCAAGGAAGGGATTGGCTAGGCAATTATGCAGATTAACAATACTGACAACAGATTGGAGGAAATGATCAGCTGACAGAATCCAAGATGGCTGCGCCCATGCAGACACTTGGAGGGAAGTTTGGTTTGTAATCCATGTGGTAATGAAAACAGTAATGGCGGCGCTGGCCACTGGAGACAGGAGACGCCAGGCAGACAAGTGCACATCCAACCACGCGGACACAGCGGAGGCCGCGGCTGACGTAATCCACTCTGACACTCTGCATGCAGAAGCTCAGGGACGGCGGCGGAGGCCGCGGGAGACGCCATGCCAGATGTATTATGGCGTTACTGTGACAGCGTCTCAGAGAGACAGGAGAGGATGCAGGAATGTGAACATTAGGATAACAGATGGGATCCGGTGCTGGAGCGCTGAGCCAGCCTTAGGAGACATCTGATGGGTAAGAAATGGCGTCCAGATACCCGGATCGTGACAGCACCCCCCCCTTTAGGAGTGGCCCCAGGACACTTCTTTGGCTTTTGAGGAAACTTGGAATGGAATCTCCGGACCAAGGCAGGAGCATGGACATCAGAAGCATTGGTCCATGAACGTTCCTAAGGGCCGTAACCCTTCCAGTCAATAAGATATTGTAGTTGACCGTAACGGTGACGTGAGTCCAGGATCTTAGCCACTTCATACTCAACGCCTCGTTGAGTTTGGACTTTCGGAGTTGGAGGAAGTGAGGAATGAAACCGATTTAAGATCAGCGGTTTCAACAGGGAAACATGGAATGTCCTGGGTATTTTTAAGAAGGGAGGCAACTGGAGTCTGTAAGCAACAGGATTGATGACTTGTTCAATCTTGAAAGGACCGATATAGCGAGGTGCAAACTTCATACTGGGAACTCTTAACCTCAAATTCTTCGTGGATAACCATACCCGATCACCCACCTTGAGAGCAGGAACTGCTCGACGCTTCCTATCCGCAAACTTCTTGTACCTGAACGATGCCTTGAGCAGTGCTGATCGTACGCTCTTCCAGATATTGGCAAACTGATGCAAGGTGATATCCACTGCGGGAACAGAAGTTGCTGGAAGCGGTTGGAACTCAGGGACTTTAGGGTGGAATCCAAAGTTAGTGAAGAATGGTGTTGAAGCAGATGAAGAATGATACTGGTTGTTATGACAGAACTCGGCCCAGGGAAGTAATTGAACCCAGTCATCTTGAGAGGACGACACATAGAAGCGGAGGAAGGCCTCCAAGTCCTGATTCACCCTCTCGGTTTGACCATTGGTCTGAGGATGGTAAGCCGTGGAAAACTTTAGCTTGACTTGGAGGACTTGACATAAACTTCGCCAGAATTTGGCTGTGAATTGAACTCCTCGATCTGAGATAATTTCCTCAGGAAGACCGTGGAGTCGGAAGATCTCTTGTATGAATACTTGAGCCAACTTGGAAGCTGACGGAAGACCGGTAAGAGGAATGAAGTGTGCCATCTTGGTGAACCGGTCAACTACCACCCAGATGGTATTGAACTTGTTGCACATGGGTAAATCTGTAATAAAATCCATCGACAAATGGGTCCAAGGTCGACGGGGAACAGATAGTTGAACCAGTTGCCCCGCAGGCGACTGGCGGGATACCTTATGTTGAGCACACTTTGGGCAAGATGCAATAAACTCCAAGACGTCCTTTTTCAGAGTTGGCCACCAATAGGACCTAGAGATAAACTCCAGGGTTTTTTGGATACCTGTATGTCCGGCAAAACGGGAAGCATGGGCCCAATGCATGAGCTTCTTCCTTAGCATCGGTTTCACAAAACTTTTCCCTGATGGGGGCGTAGAGTCCATCCCTACCGTGGAGAATGCCAACGGATTTATAATAGGATGCTTGTCTGAAGACTCTGACTCATTTTCTTGCTCCCATGAGCGGGAAAGGGCATCGGCCTTGCGATTCTGAGAGCCCGGACAGAACTGGAGTTTAAAGTCGAACCTGGAAAAGAAAAGTGCCCATCTGGCCTGACGAGGGTTGAGACATTGTGCGCCTTTCAGATATAAAAGGTTCTTGTGGTCTGTAAGTATGGTGATTGAATGAGAAGCTCCCTCCAACAGATACCTCCACTCTTCTAGAGCGAGCTTGATGGCTAGCAACTCCTGGTCGCCAATGGCATAGTTGCGCTCGGCTGGGGAGAACTTCCGGGAGAAGAAACTGCAAGGGTGTAAATGGCCATCTTTAGCCCTCTGAGATAACACCGCTCCTTCTCCAACGGAGGAGGCATCCACCTCTAAGATGAAAGGAGAGTCGATGTCAGGCTGTTTCAGAACAGGCGCAGAGATGAACCTTTGTTTTAACAGATGAAATGCTTGCATGGCTTCTTCAGACCACTTGGACGGGTTAGCACCCTTCTTAGTGAAAGCAGTAATAGGCGCCACAATGGTGGAAAAGTCTCGTATAAACTTTCGGTAATAGTTGGCGAACCCTAAGAACCTCTGGACCCCTTTGAGGGTTAAGGGTACCGGCCAATTTTGGATTGCTTGTAGTTTCTCAGGATCTATCTCTAGTCCGGAACCGGACACAATGTACCCTAGAAACGGAATGGACTTGACTTCAAAGACGCATTTCTCTAATTTGCAATAGAGATGATTGACACGGAGACGGGACAGAACCTCTTTAACCCAAAAACGATGTTCCTCTAAATTGTTGGCAAAAATGAGGATATCGTCTAGATAGACCACGACATGATGGTATAGAATGTCTCTGAAGATCTCATTGACAAAATGCTGGAAGACAGCTGGAGCATTGCTCAATCCGAAGGGCATGACGAGGTACTCATAATGTCCGTCACGGGTGTTAAAGGCGGTCTTCCACTCGTCACCCTCACGGATCCGGATGAGATTGTATGCACCTCTCAAGTCCAGCTTTGTAAAGATGGTAGCTCCGCTAACTCTGTCAAAGAGCTCAGTAATCAGGGGTAAAGGATAACGGTTCTTGATGGTAATGTCGTTCAAACCTCTGTAGTCGATGCACGGCCGCAGACCACCATCTTTCTTCTTTACAAAAAAGAAGCCTGCGCCGGCTGGAGAAGAAGAAGGTCGAATGAACCCCTTTGCTAGGTTCTCTTTAATGTATTCCTCCATAGAATGCGTCTCAGGCAGAGACAACGGATAAGTTCGGCCTCGAGGTGGAACCTTCCCTGGAAAGAGATCAATCGGGCAGTCCCATTCTCTATGAGGAGGAAGGATATCAGCAGAAGCTTTACTGAACACATCCGTGAAATCTTGATATGGAGGAGGTGGAACATCAGACGACCTGGGGGAGGAAGAACAGACAGGCAATACTTTAAACAAACATGTCTCAGCACAGGAGGAACCCCATGCCAGGATTTGCGTAGTCGTCCAATCAATTGTAGGATTGTGAAGACGGAGCCATGGAAGGCCCAGGACCACAGGATGTGTGGCTCTTGGAATCACTAAAAAAGAAACAAGTTCGGAATGAAGAACTCCCACTCTCAGACGAACTGGTAGAGTCCTTAAAGAAATAACTGCATCAAAAATTTTGCTGCCATCCACGGCAGTTAAAGAAATGGACGAAGGAAGTCTCTCGGTGGGTAGGGACCACCGTTTAACATAGGCTTCGGTAATAAAGTTCCCAGCTGCTCCGGAATCAAGGAGGGCAATGACGTTCCGATAACGTTGAGCAACTTGAAGCGAGACTGGGAGATTACAATCTTGAGGAGATGGAGAGGAGATCATTACTCCTAGCCGGCCCTCTCCTTGGCGAGCTAGGATTTGGAGTTTCCCGGACGTTTGGGACAGGCATTAATGGTGTGAGACGGAGCCGCACAATAAAGACAGAGAGACTCGGAGAGACGTCTTCGGCGCTCAGCAGGATTTAAACGGGAACGGCCAATTTGCATGGGCTCATCTTTAGTTGGTGACAGTTGGCGAGGAGGAGGAGCAGAAGATTTTGGAGCAGATGATCTTCCACGCTCAGTTGCTCTCTCTCTGGAACGTAAATCAACTTTCGTGCAGAGTGAGATTAGCTCATCTAACTTAGAGGGTAAGTCTCTGGTAGCTAACTCATCTTTAATACGCTCAGATAAGCCATGCCAGAATGCAGCATACAGGGCCTCGTCGTTCCAGACCAGTTCGGATGCCAGGATCTGGAACTGTATCAGATATTGTCCTACAGTACGTGACCCCTGGCGTAAACGGAGAATCTCGGATGAAGCTGAGGTTACCCGGCCTGGCTCGTCGAAGATGCGCCTGAATGTTGACACGAATGCAGTGTAAGAAGATAGCAGAGTATCGGACCTCTCCCATAACGGTGATGCCCAATCAAGGGCTGAGCCACTGAGAAGAGACATAATGTAGGCAATTTTTGTACGGTCACTGGGAAAATTGCCAGGTTGTAGCTCAAACTGAATCTCACACTGGTTGAGAAATCCCCTGCAGAATCTTGGAGATCCGTCAAATTTTGCTGGCGTTGGAAGATGAAGACGTGGAGCAGAAATGGGTATGGTGGGTGGGGTTATAGCTGGAGTCACTGTGGTTGACGCACCAGACGCGCCTGATCCACGGAGAGTTGTCTGAATCCCATCCAGCCGAGTAGAGAGATCCTTGAGACAGCGGATGATGTGGCCCTGTGCAGCCTCCTGATGTTCTAGTCGGGCTGCCAGTTCTTGCATCGGCCTGGCCGCTTGATCCTGGTCTCCGGCTGGATTCATTAGGTCAGTGCTTACTGTCACAACTGAGGGCCTGAGCTGACGGGAGGCAGCCTCAGTTGTAGGGGCTGAGATGTACCGGAACCTGGGAGGTTGTATCAGACCCCTGGACATGTAAGTAACATGAAGAATAACCGCCCGAAGGCGTGACCACGACAACTTGAATAAAAGTCAATGATGTTTATTTATGACAAACTCCATGCATCACAGTAGCAGTAAAATAAACATAAAATCAGCAGAGAAATAATACAGTTCCTGGGTACTACAGGGTGGCAGGGGCCACAGAGCTCTGGTAGTATGAGACAGTTCTTATTATCTGCGAGTTGGAAAGTCCTTACCAGGCCCGACTGTAGCAATGAAGAAAGCCCAGGATCGTACCAGCTGGTGTTCCAGGGAAAGCTGGACTGCTGTAAATAAAATAGCTGCTGTGGGTTCTGGTTGGAACCAGACAGATGCTGGCACAGAGTGGATACTGGCTGGAACCAGTTAAATAATAAATGAAGCTTGAGAGCGATGCAATATGAATGAAATGTAGAGCTTGAGAGCGGAGAAATAATAATACCGGTGGAGAGTGGTAAACTGTAGAAAGGACACCGGCCCTTTAAGAGAAGCTGTACTCTGCTGGAAGCTGGGCTGGAAGCAGGTAATGTTGTGGCTGGAAACAGATGAATCCAAAATGGATCGGAGAGTCAGGCTACACCGCAGGTGGAATGCTGGTGCGGGTCTCTATGGTGGAAGTCTTGAGACAGGAGCTGGAACCTGGAAGACAATCACAGGAGAGAGACAAACAGGAACTAGGTTTGACAACCAAAGCACTGACGCCTTCCTTGCTCAGGCACAGTGTATTTATACCTGCAGCAAGGAAGGGATTGGCTAGGCAATTATGCAGATTAACAATACTGACAACAGATTGGAGGAAATGATCAGCTGACAGAATCCAAGATGGCTGCGCCCATGCAGACACTTGGAGGGAAGTTTGGTTTGTAATCCATGTGGTAATGAAAACAGTAATGGCGGCGCCGGCCACTGGAGACAGGAGACGCCAGGCAGACAAGTGCACATCCAACTACGCGGACACAGCGGAGGCCGCGGCTGACGTAATCCACTCTGACACTCTGCATGCAGAAGCTCAGGGACGGCGGCGGAGGCCGCGGGAGACGCCATGCCAGATGTATTATGGCGTTACTGTGACAGCGTCTCAGAGAGACAGGAGAGGATGCAGGAATGTGAACATTAGGATAACAGATGGGATCCGGTGCTGGAGCGCTGAGCCAGCCTTAGGAGACATCTGATGGGTAAGAAATGGCGTCCAGATACCCGGATCGTGACACAAAGTAATTAATGCTAATACTAATCCGTGCAAGTTGTACCCTGTTTTGAACTTTCCCCAGGATTGTGACCAAGAGGATGAGCCCACAACAATATCAGCACTCTCCCTAGCAGCCACCATATCAGAAACAGCAGTAGGCACGACTCAACCCGTAAGATTAGTATCAAAGGCCCCTAGCGGAGGGACAGGTGAGGTCGTATCGACTGGTAAGTACGGCACCATACACTATGCTGAAACCATTTCACCACATGTTGTAGAATCTACTCAGAATGATGTTGTTGGACTTAATCCTGTTAGGGTAATAGCAGTGCCAAATGGGAAAACTGACACTTCAGGAGCAACTCCTGTCAGGAACATCGCCATGCACTGTCCCTTTTCCCGAGCAGAATTAAGATCAATGATGTCTGAATTCCCTGATCCTAGGAAAGACTTAGTTGCATGTCAAAAGTATATTAGGGAGCTAGGAAATTCTCCAGAGCCAAATAACAAAGATTGGAGGACAGTTTTGAGAGCATGTTTACCCCCCAGTGTTGATCCGTTAAAATTTATCGCTGATTGCAAGTTAGATGAGGAAGTACCACTAACAGACGAGTATAATCAGGATAATGTAAAGAGAATCAACTTACAGTTAGGGGTATATTTTCCTGCAGTAGTAAAGTGGAATAAAATCTTTACAATAAAACAAAAAGAAGGTGAATCCACACCAGAGTATTTTCACCGGGCTCTGCAGGATATGGCTAGGTACACTAGTATAGATGACATTAAAACTAATGTACACCACAGGGAAGTAGCTGTTTCAGTATTAATGGACGGTCTAAAAGAGGTTTTAAGGAACAGAATACAAACCACTAGGCCTGATTGGAGAGGTATGTCGGTGGATGCATTGGGAGTGGCTGCTGCTGGGCATGATCGGAATATCATCAGACACAGGGAGTCACAGAGTGATAAGTTAATGGCTGTGAGCATACAGGCCCTCACTACCCGGCCACCTCAGCCCAGAACTGTGACCCCTGTGGGTAAGTCAACAGGTATAAAATGTTATTGTTGCCACAGAGAGGGACACATAGCACGTGATTGTAAAGTAAGACCAATACAAAATTCATATCAACCCTATAGACAACGACCTGATACGAGACATTGGGATCAAGGACCGAAAGGGCGGAGCTATGAGCCACATGCAGGGGAAACAAAAAGGTATCCCCCAAGAAGAGACTGGCAAATCTCTGATAGTTCCCATCTACCCCCACCACAAGTAATTGCTGCCAGCGCGATTCAGGGAGGTCACCATACCCAATAGGGGTGTGGCCACACCTGTAATCTGCAGCCAGTGAAATTGATTGCAAGTCTTGGAAGTGAACCCGAGATCACAATTGATGTAGCTGGTAAATCATTAAATTTCCTTGTAGATACGGGGGCGGCCAAATCAGTGATAAATTCGACAGTGGGCATGAGAACCACTGGTAAGACAATTCCAGCCATGGGAGTAACGGGAGTAGTACAGCACTACCCTGTTAGCAAACCAGCAGAGATTACAATAGGGCCTTTGCATACCAAGCATTCCTTTTTGCTGGCTGCATCGGCACCGACTAATCTCCTGGGAAGAGATTTATTGTGTAAAATGGGGTGCGTCATTTATTGTACTCCTGAAGGTGTATTCTTAGCATACCTGAGAATCACGCTCAGGAAGTACGAGACATGCTAGACTCCCCATCAAAATTAATGTCACATACCGTTATGATAAATAGGAGTTCATCGCAGGTAGAAGAAATGACATCCCAAATACCAGAGTCACTTTGGACTAAAGATGGACAAGACACTGGATTAATGGCAAACGTAGCTCCAGTAGTTGTGCAAGTAAAAGATGGTAGGATAGCTCCAAAAATCCCACAGTACCCTCTGAAGCCAGAGGTGGAGTTAGGAGTATACCCCGTAAAAGAGCGGTTGCTACAACAGGGCATTCTGGTAAGAACATCCAGCACTGCCAATAGTCCCATCTTCCCTGTGAAAAAGAGTGGGGGGAGGGGTTACAGGCTAGTGCAGGATCTAAGGGGGATTAACAAAATAGTTGAGAGTCAGTTCCCCGTAGTGCCAAATCCAGCTGTCATCCTTATGCAAATCCCTCCCACTGCGAAATTTTTCACTGTTATTGACCTCTGCTCCGCCTTCTTCTCGGTACCTCTGCACCCTGACAGCCAATATTTGTTTGCATTCACATACAGAGGAGTCCAATACACATGGACTCGATTACCACAAGGTTTCATAGACAGCCCAAGTATATTTTCACAGGCTTTGCATGATTGTTTACAGTCTTTCCAACCAGAGAATGGATCAATATTGATACAGTATGTGGATGATTTACTACTATGTTCAGATTCACTGGAAGCGTCCCTGAAAGATACGAAACAGCTCCTGTTTCATCTTTCAGACACAGGACACAAGGTTTCCAAAGACAAGTTGCAATTATGCCAGACTAAAGTAAAATATTTAGGACACTGTCTGACACAAGGACTGAGACACCTGACCGCTGATAGAATTCAAGCAATTCGAGACATGACTCTGCCACAAACCCAGCAACAGATCAGAACGTTTCTAGGAATGTGTGGGTATTGCCGTAACTGGATCCCTGGTTTTTCCATTCTAGCATTACCTTTGCAGGAGATGGTCTCATCAAACAAACCTGATCGGATTTCGCATACAGACGAATCCGAGATGGCATTTGAGAGACTTAAACAGTGCCTAACGCAGGCACCAGCATTAGGTATGCCAGACTATGGGAAACCCTTTGAGCTGTACGGAACAGAAAGTGCTGGTTGCGCGGCAGGCGTCCTAACCCAAAAGCACGGTGATGCCAGCAGGCCGGTAGCATACTACAGCGCTCAGTTAGATACGGTAGCGCGATCCCTCCCCACATGCTTGCGAAGTGTCGCTGCAATAGCATTGCTAGTAACGAAAAGCGAAGATGTAGTGCTAGGACACAACCTCACAATCCATACACCACATGCAGTGTCAGCCTTGCTGAATTCGGCTCAAACTAGACACGTCTCATCAGCACGGTTTACAAGATGGGAATTGGCATTAATGGCCCCCGTAAACATCACCATAAAGAGATGCAGTGCATTAAATCCGGCAACGTATCTCCCAGGTGTGCCTGGACAGGCACAAAGGGTGGAGGATGAGAGTAATAGTGAAGGAGGATTTAAGACAGGGGATGACACGCATGATTGTATGGAATATTTGACCCAAAATTTCACGGCAAGGCCTGACATCAGTGACAACCCACTGGAAGATGTAGATCTTACTTTCTACACTGACGGTAGTTGTCACAGACAGACGGACTCGGGAGACTTGTGTACTGGATACGCAGTCGTAGAAGACCAAGGCACCATAGAAGCAGAACCGCTAGGCCCACCTCACTCAGCCCAGGTTGCTGAACTGGTAGCCCTAACCAGAGCATGTGAATTGGCTAAGGGCAAATCAGCCAATATCTATACCGATTCTAGATACGCATTCGGAGTAGTCCATGACTTCGGAGCCCTATGGCGCCTCAGAAATTTCATGACGGCAGCTGGTACACCGGTAGCGCATGCAGCTCACATCAAAAGGCTTCTAACAGCGATACAGGAACCTGACAGAGTGGCTGTTATCAAGTGTAACGCACATACATATAGCCAAGACCCGGTATCACTTGGTAACAGCCGAGCAGACGAAGCTGCTAAGTTAGCAGCTGGTACCCCCAGACAAACAGACATCACACAACTGATGGTATTTAATACCGTCAACACACAGAAATTGTGTGAAATGCAAAATTTGTGTTCCACACAGGAAAAGGCAGTTTGGAGGGCAAAAGGATATGGCCAGGAGTCCTCAGGACTCTGGACAGATGGGCAGGGTAAACCAGTGGAACCCAGAGCATACCTTCCAAGTTTAGCAGAAGCAGCACATGGGCTGACTCATCTAGGCAAGGAAGGGATGTGCAAGTTGGTAAGAGCATATTGGTGCGCCCCAGGATTTTCTTCCCATGCGGGAAAGAGAGCAATGTCATGCCTCACCTGCTTGAGGAAGAATATCGGAAAGGCAATACCAACAGAACCATCTCATATCCCACCTACAGGCGGCCCTTTTCAGGTAATACAAATTGATTTTATACAATTACCCCCTTGTCGAAATTTGAAGTATGTACTAGTTTGTATAGATGTGTTTTCAAATTGGGTCGAAGCATTTCCTGCGGCCACAAACACCGCTATGTTTACTGCTAAGAAAATTGTGCAGGAATTTGTGTGTAGATACGGTATCCCTAGAATAATTGAAAGTGATAGAGGTACCCATTTTACAGGTGATGTCTTTCAAGGAATGTGTAAGTTGATGGGAATTGATAGTAAGCTGCACACTCCGTACCGCCCCTAGGCGAGTGCGAAAGTAGAAAGAGTGAACAGCACTATTAAAAATAAATTGAGCAAAGTTATGGCAGAAACAGGATTGACATGGCCAGAAGGTTTGCCCATTGTATTATACAGCATCAGAACCACGCCCAGGTCCCCTCTTAATCGGTCCCCCTTTGAAATTCTGTTTGGTCGACAACTGCATGTTATGATTAACCCTCAGGATGATTTGAAGTGTAACAACGAAGTGACTGTAAAATACCTGGTTAACATGAGTAAACAGCTAATGAATCAGAATGACAATTTGAAGTTAGTGATTCCTGATCTGCCAGATAGTAATTGTCATGACATTGAACCTGGGGATTATGTAATGATACGGAATTTTCTATGCTCAGGTTGCCTTATTGACAGATGGGAAGGACCATACCAAGTCTTATTGGTTAGCACGACAGCATTGAAGGTTGCCGAGAGAGAGACTTGGGTTCATTCGTCCCATTGTAAGAAGGTTGCTGATCCAGAGAGGTCCCGTGATAAAGAACAGACGGTAGAGGAAGTTGTATCACTGGAGTGTCTGTTTCAGGAGGACTGAGACGGCACCTGAGCATTGAGAATAATAAGATCGGAGGCAGTTGTCGATTCCCTGTTCCCTTTTATTGTTTTTCTCCACTTCCCATCCCATCTCCCTCAATTATTTCTTTCCCCCTTCTCATTTGTCTCCATTTCCTCCTATAAGATGGACTTGCCCCAAGAGACTGTGATCCGGATTTTCCTGTTGACCATGATGTTGACCAGAGCAGTCTGTTCCGGCGAGAGTACCATGGAGGTCGAGAGAGGTTCTGGAATGGGTTCTGATGACAAAGTTGGAGGCGTAGATTTCCAAGAACAACATAATCATCAAGCAAAGGCGAGTATCAGAAAACGATCCGATAGCATTGACAATAGGAGAAATTGTGAAGGATTGTTAGCTGAAGAGAACTGTATCTGTAGACTCTGTGACAGTGTAGTTGAGGATGGGTGCATCAAGAAATGTCAGTCCAGTTTTAATATCCACATGGACCGGCATCCATTGAGTGACTATCACTCCTTAGTGGGTAAAGTGTTAAATCAGACAGATTGTTGGGTATGCTCTCAAGTACCTCAAGGCCATAGCAAATCAGGATTAGTACCATTCCCTTTAACTATAGAGGAGGTACTTGAGCTAAGTGGTGGGAGGCCGGTGGACAGGAGGTTTAATATCTCCAGTCCTCCTAGTTTGAAGCTCCACCAATATCATGTGGATAGATCCCTAGTATGTTTTAACATTTCAAATCCCCGAAAGCCGGGAAATTGGGAAGTGTCATGGAATAACCAAACCATGACCTTTTCATACAGAGCCGATAGAATGCCTACAGATACAGAACTTATACGCCACATAGCCGGTAGTGGAAAATATTTCCGATATAGGCATACCCTAGGAAGTAGGATCATGAGAGTTGGAGAAGTATCACCAGGATACTGTGCACATATCGTACAAACTGATACGTGTACTAAACAGATGGGAGAATTAGGGTTAGGAGATTTCATATGGAAAATGTGTAATATGGTTATGTCCTACTCCGTCCCATATGTTCTCCCCGATGATGCAGATTTCATATGCGGGAGGAAGGCGTATAAGTGGCTTGCCCCAAACTCAGAAGGGTTATGTTATATTGGAAAAGTACTGCCTGAGGTAATGACCGTATCCCACACTAAAATGAAGGATATTCACCGCAGTGCCCAAGCTCCTTATACTCACACTCATTACGAGCACATCGTTAAACGGCACCTGATAGAAAGAACAGAGCATCCGGCCTCTGACCTGATCCATGAATCCACCGGGATTCAATTCCTAATCGCGTTAGATATCACTCGTACCGCCAGAGGAGTGATAAATTATAAATATATATCTGCGCTTGCAAATTTATTAGACAATATCACTGAAATGTATGATGACACATTCAGGTATACCGGAAGGGAGCTCCAAGCTTATAAAACAGAACTGGTTCAGCATAGGATGGTTCTTAATTATCTCACGGCAGTGACGGGTGGATACTGTGTCACACTGGCAACGCAGTACGGCGTAAAATGCTGCACATATATTACGAATAGCACAGAGGACCCGGTCGAGGTCATAGACAAAAAGATGGACGACATTCTCCAATTAAAGTGGGAGTTCCGCAGGAGACACAACCTCACCCTCGCTGCTGTGGGTAATGAGCTGACCGGTTGGGTGTCATGGTTAAACCCGCGAAATTGGTTCTCTGGTTTAGGAGAATGGGCTCAAGGAATTATCATGGATGTAGGGAAATTTCTTTTGTGTATTCTGGGTGTCATCATATTGGTAGGTCTGATATTTAGATGCGTTCGGGTTTTAACAAAGTGTAAACGTAGCGCCCGAGTGATGAGTTTAAGAAGTGAAGATACTGTAATAACAACGACTGATTTGGTTTATGACCCAACGATAGAGACAATGTTGTGATGAAAATGTGATTCCACGGTCCGTTTCTTTCACCCGTTTCTCCTTTGTTTTCCTCCAAGGTAAAAAGACATCCGCTTGGAAGAAGAATTTGACAACCTTTTACACAGACAACTGATGGACTATGCCATAGACCCCCATATCCCTAGTACCTTTAATTTTACGCTAGCCCAACACTTTTTGTAAGTCTATGGACATTGAAAAAGCTTTTTGCACACCGTTTATAGCAAAAGCATCGGGAGACTACAGTCAACATGTACATCAAGACAAGACAAGACAAGACACAAGACAAGACCTCAATCGGCAAATGTATATTAAACTCACATAGTTTATGACTGCATTTACCATAATTGCTCTTTATCTTCATCTCTACAACCTTCAGGTAATGACACACATAGTCGATAGGGAATACAGGCACAGATATCAGCACTCACATATCCCCCCATTCATGTATCATCAACTAAAATGTGCTCCCCCATTTTGTTGCAACCAAAAGCCGAAAAGAGCTCGGTAAAGTTTGACAGCCCATCCACAGACCCGTACCACGGGATAAGAAGGAATTCAAATGTATACTTCGCAATACCTCGAAGCTTGATCTGAAACACGTACGGCACGATGATACATGACCCCTCAAACATGGACTCATACATACATGCTTCTACTATCTCACTAGGTCATACCATTTTCCCACCTTCTTCTCTTCTCCCCTACCCAATCATAGAAATGTATTATACATGACATATATTTTTCTCTTTTTGAACTGTTTTAGGAAGTGGCAGTTATTGGTGACTGCCAAAGGGTGGACTGTCAAAGTCAGAAAAATATCACACTGCACATTGCCATATATGCACCTCATGCGTGTGCCCGCTGCACGAGCATGAGCTCTCCCGTGCGTGCGTATACTCGCGGTCGCGTGCACTCGCGGGCGTGCGGTATGTGCACTTACGGTAGAGTTTGTGTGCGTCTAGCGGGCGACTCAATCGTAACATATTTTAGTCATATAATGTATTTTGTAGATTATGGTCCTTTTGATAGAATCTGAAAGTTTAATTAATATAGCATGTTCGGGGACAGAGAGATTCCTCTTTGTTTGATACGAAGGGTCAGACAGGGGTTACACAGTGGTGTTTAGTATCCATCGGAAGAGAATATAATTAGCAATATTCCGGTGTTGGTTTGAAGCAGATTACTCGCTCGTGCGTATAGTTATGGACATAAGAAGTTTATGGACATTTACTATATTTGCACTTTATTACCCATGCGGCGGGAAACCCAGTTTCCCTCCCACCTGAGCAGTTTGAAATAGTCACAGCCCACCTGTATGAACCAACCTATGACCTTTTGTTATAATGCAGAGACGAATTCCTGTGTCCAATGAACAATAAGAATGTAGGGACCATTGTACTGTATTGTGTGTAAGTGTATATAAAGACAAGCCGACCTGGGCCAGCTCTCTACTCTTTTCAACGGTTCTCATCACTGATAATCGGGAGCTGGATATCCAGGAAGGCGCATGCGATTGTTTCCCCTGTGCGTAAGTTCTCTGCAACCATATTTATCTCTTATTTAATGTTATAAGCCATTCTCTCTCTCCTTCCCCCTTAAATTTAATTGTATCTTTATTGTATTTTATGTGTAGTAATTCGGTTAGGTATTTTATGTTATTTTGGTAGTGTATAACTTGTATTGTGTTATTCTTTTGCAATTGAACGTTCATTCTCTCCCTTAAAGGTGTTGGAACCTTAGACCGGTATTAGAGTGTTTATTATATTGCTAAAGGGTTCTCAGAGCGTCACAGACGCTCATACAGCTTTGAAACTAACTGAGTTACATTGTGTTGCATTTACACCTTATCACTGCACAAGGGTTTACAGTATAAGTACATTGTTTATGGTATAGTTATAAAGGTTTAACTCTGTGAGCGTCAGCGCCGCTTGTGATCTCCTCGTGGTCTCGAGCGTCCGCTACGTTGATAGCGTATCATTACGTTAGTCGGCAGCCTATAGCGTGCTTGCCTTTACGCTCTAAGCCGTGAGCGAACGTGCCGCTCGTGCGTCTCGTCCACGGCTAAGCGTTCGTTACGCTACGTGCGTACTCTTACGGTATTCCATACGCCAATTGCGTACTGTGTTCTTTAACCTTTTAGAGTGTTTGATATAGGATATAGATTAGGCTTTATCAATATATATATATATACAAGCAGATATCCAACACTCAGACTGAATCCTCAATGAAACTTGCCCGGTGCCCTCCGAATTAGGCTGCACTGCATGCAGCCAAATACAAACACGTCATATGGCGGCACTCAGGACTGGACACCTTGTAAAATCACCGACACATAATCATGTCTTCAACGTTTCAGTGTGTATATATATATATATATATATATATATATATATACTGTCAAGGAAAGACGCAGCAGCACTCCATTAATCTCAATTATAAATCACAGTATATTAATAAATAAAGCAATTTCCCAATGTTTCAAGGCTATTACAGCCTCCTTGCAAGGCATGCGGTGGTGGGCCCTGACTTGGGAAATGGCTGACGACTCTGTTTCCGTAACATACAGCTCTCACATATGGGTTTCTCTGTGTCACTTACGACATCCCTGTGACCATCTCGTTTTTCTAACATGGGAAGCCTACTTTACTAGATCATTTGCTAGTCAAATTATTTCATATTTGGGGCAATACTGACAATATTTAATTTTACCACACTAATGGCTGGATACAAGGATTTGATCAGGTTGTGCATGGATCTAACCCGTATTACTTCACTTATGTCATCTGTACTCTATCTCCTCTGTGCTTTAGGGTTTTTGAGCAGAAAGAGACCGTGTTAGATTCATATATTAATCCAGTTCCAATTTAAGAAGATATTAAAGCTATAACAACTGCATGTTTGATTTAGTAACCAAAGTTAATTTATAAAAGAAATCCCTGGAAGTCATTGGGATAAACATATCCACTTTTTATTTTATTTTTTCATTGCAATATTGCCAATCACAAGATCTTGGCATACAATCACAATAAATGTTTTTCTGGTTAAAGTTAAAATGTTTCGTATAATGTTTAACAAATAGGTGTTGAGTATGTTTGTGGGTAAACAAGAGATTTTCTAGGAAACGTGGGTATATTTCTTTTTCTCACCTTGTATTTTAGTAGCTGGTTGTTTTGGTGGTGGTCCGACTTTGAACATTGACTGACCTTTACCTCACAATCTATCTCCTTTGCACCCATGTTGGTTTCTATGCTTTTTGCCTGTTGTGTACTTTGAATATTACTTATTAATCGATGGTCAACATATTTGGAAATTGAAAATAAACGCATTGAAATGAAAAAAGACTCAATAAAAACATAAATAACACTAACAACAGACAGAAGCCCCTCTCCCCACACGCACAAATAAAGGAAAGTGGGACTAATCAAACTAATGGGGAGACATACTATCAAGCAGTGTAAAGATTGGACAAGTGGAGAAGATGCTCATAGTAGGAAGACTAATCCTGGGCCATTTTTTAAATCCCGGAAAACCGGAATTGAAAAAGGATCAAGCCCAGGATTTCTGGGATACCTGGGATTGGTTCATTGTTTTTAAAATTAAATTCTTCAATGTGACCCCGCCACCCAACCCCTCCCTGCCCAGCTCAGCCCAGCCCACACCACAATTTACCATTTTACGGAAGAATGGGTTGAGAGAGTCCTCTTGCTGCGGGCAGTGCAGTCCGGTGAGGTCCGGGAGGCATGCTCGGCTGGCATCAGGCTGCACAGCGTGACCTCTGACATCACATCACGTTGCGCAGTGTGCACCGCCGTGGGCAGGTGGAGCTGGACAGCATCTGAACCTGCTAAAGATGCTCAACGCTACCAGGCATTGAAAATAAAAGGTGCACTAATCCTCAAAATCCCTGGTATTGGAAGCTCCAATCCCGGGATTTAATCCTGGACAATTTTTAGCCAAAATTTCAGGATCCTGCCGTTCTGATTCCGGGATTGGCCACCCTAGCTCATAACAATGAACAATAGTTTGTTGGTGCGACTTATGTGTGATCAATGTTGGCGATGGGGAGGTCTTTGTATGCAAGCAGTGGATAAGAGACGCAGATGGTGGGCAGCTCTGTACACATGCCAGTGGCTGCAGAATTAGCATATTTTCACCCTACCGCTGCATATAAAAACATCCACCTCAGAATCAGACGTGTAGCTTACAGTAAATCTACATTATTTTGCTGCTGTTGCACTTTTATTACATTTCATTTACATAGTGCTGACCTTGTAAAAACAATAGAAGTGCCCATTGAATATAATCCGAATGTTTTCATTTCTTCCATTCAGCTCATAAAGGTGACAGTTCCTGTAAAGTAATACTCGGAGTTGACATACGTTTATATTAGCAGTCTCTTAGAATAAAAACAAATGTATGAACCAGACAAGAATTAAGGAATACATTCTCTGCAATAGAAGATTAATAGCTAGGGATAGTCATATCAGCGACCGACAGGAACGGCGTCAGTCAAGTGTGCTATGTCCTTTTTCCTCCTTAAGTGTTTTCCCTCTCTTTGTCATTAATACTATTTTCTTTTTTTATCTTCTTTATTTTTACAAAATGACCTAATTTCCTCCGCGCCCTTGCAATTATGTTAAAAATAGGCGTTGCCCGAAGAAAACATGGATGGTGTTGTGTAGTTTTCAGCAGGGGTTACAAGTTCTAGGGGCTGCTGAGGATGACAGTGACAGAAGCAGCCATGGCTTGCAGTAAACAAAGGACTGAAGACAAAATGTTGGTCAGGTTTGCATTAGTTTAATTGGTGGGTCGTTTTTTCATTTAAAGTACAGAGTGTCTCATAATAGAATGGCTTAAGGATTTTCTGTTTCAAAATGAATTGTTCCTTTTAACTCTGTAACACACTGTAGCCTTGAAAGTAGTTATAAAAAAATCTGGCATCCCCTGATATCCTCTTAAATAAAACAATTAACCATTGTTTATAAGACATTACATTTTAGTGACAACTAGAGATTAATGTTACATGTTAAGTGAAAACCAGCAAATTGAGGATGGCGGCAGGAACCATGTAAAAATCTTCAGAATGTCGGCATTTTCATAATATCGATATCTAAAATGTTTCCATGTGGAATGTCAACACACAGGGGCGGATTGGGATCTAAAACCAGCCTGGGAAATTTATGGAAGCAGTCCTAATGGGGGTGGGGTCTGTCAAGAGGGCGGGATCATGCCTCATAAGGCCTGATTCTCAGTTGTATGCAGTTGCAGCATCCTTGCTTATTTTGCTGCAGTTGTGTTTCCAACTTTTGTGCCAATGCTGGTTCAGTATATAGCCCTTCCCTGGTGTACATCCGTGCAGCTGACTGTGCAAGGACTGAGATGCCCTCTGTCAGTGTATACAGGTACTGCAATCATGCTTTGTGCATCTTTAGACGCCATCATCGGTGACACAATTGTAACCTGCATCAGTCCTATGCTAGGCCAGACTTGCCTACCCTCCCGCATTGTTTTTTACATGAGCCTCCCGCTGCCCCGGAAATCGTCCGTGTTCACCCGGTTTTTCACTTGTATTCTGCAAATGCAGACTGCGCATGCGCCAGTCTGGAAGTGTCAGGGGGCGGGGCCTGCATGGGTGACGTCACAGCGTGTGACGCCGTGTTACTTAGTTGCCGGGCGAGTGGTTACGGGAAGCGGCTGTGGTGGCCGCATAACAGTGTGCGGCAGCAGGAGAGGCGGCTGTGTGCAATGCAGAGGCGGCAATGTCAGCGGCGGAGGCCACACATCACCAGTGGTTCCATGTTTAAAATGTAAGAGAATCTTATAAAATAAAGCAGCGCTTTTTTTTCCTGGTTGTTAACCCCATTTATTTGTAGTAATCTAATTAACCAGCCTGTGTCATGGATAGGGTGCATGTGGCTGGACTGGGGAGGGCAGGGCTTAACTGGAGACAAAAAACAAAGTGGGTGCTGACTATCTACTGGTCAGTACTACTGCATAATGACTTGCAAGCCCCAGGGGAGCACTGACAGTGTTATAGGGATAGTGTCAGCGATATAGATATAGTGTCAGTGTTATAGGGTCAGCGTTATAGGTATAGGGTCAGCGTTATAGGGGAAGGGTCAGCGTTATATGAAAAGGGTCAGCGTTATAGGGGAAGGGTCAGCGTTATAGTATTGGGTAAGTATTACAGTGATAGGGTCAGCGATATAGATATAGTGTCAGTGTTATAGGGATAGTGTGTGTTATAGGGATAGGGTCAGTGTTATAGTATAGGGTCAACATTATAGGAATAGGGTTAGCGTTACAGGGATAGGGTCAGCGTTACAGGGATAGGGTCAGCGTTACAGGGATAGGGTCAGCGTTATAGGATCAGTGTTATAAGGATAGTGGCAGTATTATAGAATAAGGTCAGATTTATATGGATAGTCCATGTTATAGTATCGTGTCAGTGTTATATGGATCGTGTCTGTGTTCTAGTATAGGGTCAGAGTTATAGGGACAGTGTCACTGTTAAAGTATCCTCTGGTACCCATACACAAACCTGCTCTGTGGTACCCTGCTCTTTGTACTATAGAATTCAAATGTTTTGCTCGCCAGATCTCCTGTTTAAAGTGACGGGAGATCACAGGGCGCAATTAATTTTTTTTTTTTCACTGATCGCACCCATAGAGATCGGGTTTAGCACCGTAAAGCAGCTGAACTTGACCAAAGTGCTGGGCGCGGGCGCGAAAAGTGCTGTTTGCACTTTTTGCGCATATCAGCTTGCCACCCCTCAGGGGTGTGAGATGGAATGCAGGCACCAGCAGCCATAGCGCCCGAATGGAGCAACAATTGAATTTCTCTGTTGGGCACCATCTAGTGGCTGCCGGAGCACGCTGCAATTGAATCTCGCCCATAGAATTTGACAGCAGTTAAGAACCAAATGGCCCAACCAGTCTGCCCTTTAGGGTTAGAGTATTAAGGGTGGTTTAGTGGTTTGTAATAGGGTAGTTTGGGGGATGGGGATAGTGTATTAGGGTTAGTTGGGGGGTTTAGGTTAGGTGTTAGGGTATTAGGGATAGGATATTAGGGTTGGTTTAGTTTTAGCAGTTTGGGTTTAGATATTAGGGTTAGGGTTATAAGGGATAATGTTTAGGGTGAGGGTTAGGTTAGTGTAGGGTGAGGGTTAGGATAGGGATGCTCTATGTCATTGTTTAGGCTTGTCATGTGTTAGCAGATCTGTTGTAAAAGCTAGATTTATCTGCTGTCCCCTGAAAATCCATGTTTCAAGTATAGCACTGCTTGAGCACAGGTGACCTAATAGTTTTGTTATTTTAGCGCTGATGTGATGTCACGGACTGTCTTCGAGCATGGATATTCCTAAACATGGTTTGTTATGTCGCCCCTTGCATCCACTTGATGTCAAATTGCTTTTCAATGTTTGTGTAGACCAATATGATGTTTACATTTTAAATGCTGTTTTATTTCTCTATTTTATTATTATTACCAGTTATTTATATAGCGCATGCATATTCCACAGGTCTTTACAAAGAATATTTGCCCATTCAAATCAGTCCCTGCCCCCAGTGGAGCTTACAATCTAAATTGCCTATAACGCACACACATTCACGCGGGATGCGGTCAATTTACCTACATATCTGGAGTGCATATCTGTCCCTGTGTGGGCATATCTGACCCTGTGGGGGTATAGCTGACACTGTGGGGGCATATCTGACACTGTGGGCATATCTGGCACTGTAGGGTCATATGTGTATCTGGCACTGTGGGGGCAATGTGTTTCTGGCACTCTGGGGCAATGTGTATCTGGCACTGTGGGGCAATGTGTATCTGGCATTGTGGGGCAATGTGTATCTGGCACTGTGGGAGCATAAATGGCACTACTGGGGGCATTTGTGCATCTGGCGCCATGGGGAATTTGTGCATCTGGCACTGTAGGAGTATATCTGGCACAGTGGGGGCGTATCTGGCACTGTGGGGGCATATGTGTATCTGGCCCCCCATATGTGTATCACCCCCCCATTTTCATTGGCCATGCCCCATGTGGCAATTGACCACACCCATTTTTTTGGCCTTCGCCGCGTGCACACATTACCTATAAGACATTTTTTCTATTTGCACCACTGGGAGGCAGCCATTTTGGGTGAGAGAGAACAATCAAAACATTAATTCCCTATATTCACTGGAGTGAACACCTGCCACAGAAGGACCCACCCCTTACTGGCAATAGATATGCCCATAGGTAGAGCTAGACACACCTTTTGGGTGGAGCATGACATGCTGCATTCTGCTTACGCCTACAATCTCCCTGAAACTAGTTTTCAAAAGTAGGCAAGTATGTGCTAGGCACGGATCGCGCATCTGAGTATGACCTCCATTGTGAGCACTGCAGCATCTCTATATGCAGCCACTTTCAGCAACACGCCCGTTACTATACCACATTTGCCTCTGATTAGCCAACCATCTGTAACTGCCCAGGAACATGCAAAATGTCTAATACACTTCTTGGTGCGTGTGTCTGACTCTACTGCAACTAATACATTTCTTGGTGCCTGTGTCTGACTCTTTGCGAACACCACATGGGACACATGCATGGTGCAACTCATATGCATGTACAGACTAAACACACTGCACAAGAAAAAAAAAACATGTTGCCCCCCCCACTCACAGGAAAATAAAACAAAAACACACTAGCCTCAAAAAGTACAAAATTATACACAATGGCCCACACAGAAAAACAAAGAAACACACAGAGCTCACTACACACATGGTGGCAGCAGGGGGCACACACTATATACAGCACACTACACACTAGAGATGAGCGGGTTCGGTTCCTCGGAATCCGAACCCGCCCGAACTTCATTTTTTTTTACACGGGGCCGAGCGACTCGGATCTTCCCGCCTTGCTCGGTTAACCCGAGCGCGCCCGAACGTCATCATCCCGCTGTCGGATTCTCGCGAGGCTCGGATTCTATCGCGAGACTCGGATTCTATATAAGGAGCCGCGCGTCGCCGCCATTTTCACACGTGCATTGAGATTCATAGGGAGAGGACGTGGCTGGCGTCCTCTCCGTTTATAGAGAAGAGAGTGAGACTAGAGTAGAGAGAGACACAGTAGTAATTTTGGGGAGCATTAGGAGGAGTACTACTACTTGCTGAAGTGATAGATAGATAGTGTGACTGTATAATGTATATCTGACTTGTGGGGGAGACACTGACAGTGGGGAGCAGTTAGAGTCTGAGAGCAGGACTCAGGAGTACATATAACGTACAGTGCACACTTTTGCTGCCAGAGTGCCACACTGCCATTGTGACCACACTGACCACCAGTATAATATATATTGTGATTGTCTGCTTAGGAGTACTACTTGCAAGTTGCTGATAGTGTGACCAGTGACCTGACCACCAGTTTAATAATCACCACCAGTTTAATATATATAATATATATATATATAATTGTATATAATATATATATATAATATTGTATACCACCTACCCGTTTTTTTTTCTTTTTTCTTTCTTCTTCTTTATACATACTACTATAGTAGCTTACTGTAGCAGTCTGCGGTGCTGCTGAGCTGACAGTGTCCAGCAGGTCCGTCATCAGTCATTACATAATAAATATATATACCTGTCCGGCTGCAGTACTAGTGATATTATATATATATATATATATTGATTTCATCTCATTATCATCCAGTCTATATTAGCAGCAGACACAGTACGGTAGTCCACGGCTGTAGCTACCTCTGTGTCGGCAGTCGCTCGTCCATCCATAATTGTATACCACCTACCCGTGGTTTTTTTTTTCTTTCTTCTTTATACATACTACTATAGTAGCTTACTGTAGCAGTCTGCGGTGCTGCTGAGCTGACAGTGTCCAGCAGGTCCGTCATCAGTCATTACATAATAAATATATCTACCTGTCCGGCTGCAGTACTAGTGTGATATTATATATATATATATTGATTTCATCTCATTATCATCCAGTCTATATTAGCAGCAGACACAGTACGGTAGTCCACGGCAGTAGCTACCTCTGTGTCGGCAGTCGCTCGTCCATCCATAATTGTATACCACCTACCCGTGGTTTTTTTTTTTCTTTCTTCTTTATACATACTACTATAGTAGCTTACTGTAGCAGTCTGCGGTGCTGCTGAGCTGACAGTGTCCAGCAGGTCCGTCATCAGTCATTACATAATAAATATATCTACCTGTCCGGCTGCAGTACTAGTGTGATATAATATATATTGATTTCATCTCATTATCATCCAGTCTATATTAGCAGCAGACACAGTACGGTAGTCCACGGCTGTAGCTACCTCTGTGTCTTTTAGTTGTGCCTATTAAAATATGGAGAACAAAAATGTTGAGGTTCCAAAATTAGGGAAAGATCAAGATCCACTTCCACCTCGTGCTGAAGCTGCTGCCACTAGTCATGGCCGAGACGATGAAATGCCAGCAACGTCGTCTGCCAAGGCCGATGCCCAATGTCATAGTACAGAGCATGTAAAATCCAAAACACCAAATATCAGTAAAAAAAGGACTCCAAAATCTAAAATAAAATTGTCGGAGGAGAAGCGTAAACTTGCCAATATGCCATTTACCACACGGAGTGGCAAGGAACGGCTGAGGCCCTGGCCTATGTTCATGGCTAGTGGTTCAGCTTCACATGAGGATGGAAGCACTCAGCCTCTCGCTAGAAAAATGAAAAGACTCAAGCTGGCAAAAGCACCGCAAAGAACTGTGCGTTCTTCGAAATCCCAAATCCACAAGGAGAGTCCAATTGTGTCGGTTGCGATGCCTGACCTTCCCAACACTGGATGTGAAGAGCATGCGCCTTCCACCATTTGCACGCCCCCTGCAAGTGCTGGAAGGAGCACCCGCAGTCCAGTTCCTGATAGTCAGATTGAAGATGTCAGTGTTGAAGTACACCAGGATGAGGAGGATATGGGTGTTGCTGGCGCTGGGGAGGAAATTGACAAGGAGGATTCTGATGGTGAGGTGGTTTGTTTAAGTCAGGCACCCGGGGAGACACCTGTTGTCCGTGGGAGGAATAGGGCCGTTGACATGCCTGGTGAAAATACCAAAAAAATCAGCTCTTCGGTGTGAAAGTATTTCAACAGAAATGCGGACAACATTTGTCAAGCCGTGTGTTGCCTTTGTCAAGCTGTAATAAGTAGGGGTAAGGACGTTAACCACCTCGGAACATCCTCCCTTATACGTCACCTGCAGCGCATTCATAATAAGTCAGTGACAAGTTCAAAAACTTTGGGCGACAGCGGAAGCAGTCCACTGACCAGTAAATCCCTTCCTCATGTAACCAAGCTCACGCAAACCACCCCACCAACTCCCTCAGTGTCAATTTCCTCCTTCCCCTGGAATGCCAATAGTCCTGCAGGCCATGTCACTGGCAATTCTGACGATTCCTCTCCTGCCTGGGATTCCTCCGATGCATCCTTGCGTGTAACGCCTACTGCTGCTGGCGCTGCTGTTGTTGCTGCTGGGAGTCGATGGTCATCCCAGAGGGGAAATCGTAAGACCACTTTTACTACTTCCACCAAGCAATTGACTGTCCAACAGTCCTTTGCGAGGAAGATGAAATATCACAGCAGTCATCCTGCTGCAAAGTGGATAACTGAGGCCTTGGCATCCTGGGTGGTGAGAAACGTGGTTCCGGTATCCATCATTACTGCAGAGCCAACTAGAGACTTGTTGGAGGTACTGTGTCCCCGGTACCAAATACCATCTAGGTTCCATTTCTCTAGGCAGGCGATACCGAAAATGTACACAGACCTCAGAAAAAGAGTCACCAGTGTCCTAAAAAATGCAGCTGTACCCAATGTCCACTTAACCACGGACATGTGGACAAGTGGAGCAGGGCAGGGTCAGGACTATATGACTGTGACAGCCCACTGGGTAGATGTATGGACTCCCGCCGCAAGAACAGCAGCGGCGGCACCAGTAGCAGCATCTCGCAAACGCCAACTCTTTCCTAGGCAGGCTACGCTTTGTATCACCGGTTTCCAGAATACGCACACAGCTGAAAACCTCTTACGGCAACTGAGGAAGATCATCGCGGAATGGCTTACCCCAATTGGACTCTCCTGTGGATTTGTGGCATCGGACAACGCCAGCAATATTGTGTGTGCATTAAATATGGGCAAATTCCAGCACGTCCCATGTTTTGCACATACCTTGAATTTGGTGGTGCAGAATTTTTTTAAAAACGACAGGGGCGTGCAAGAGATGCTGTCGGTGGCCAGAAGAATTGCGGGACACTTTCGGCGTACAGGCACCACGTACAGAAGACTGGAGCACCACCAAAAACGCCTGAACCGGCCCTGCCATCATCTGAAGCAAGAAGTGGTAACGAGGTGGAATTCAACCCTATATATGCTTCAGAGGTTGGAGGAGCAGCAAAAGGCCATTCAAGCCTATACAATTCAGCACGATATAGGAGGTGGAATGCACCTGTCTCAAGCGCAGTGGAGAATGATTTCAACGTTGTGCAAGGTTCTGCTGCCCTTTGAACTTGCCACACGTGAAGTCAGTTCAGACACTGCCAGCCTGAGTCAGGTCATTCCCCTCATCAGGCTTTTGCAGAAGAAGCTGGAGACATTGAAGGAGGAGCTAACACGGAGCGATTCCGCTAGGCATGTGGGACTTGTGGATGGAGCCCTTAATTCGCTTAACAAGGATTCACGGGTGGTCAATCTGTTGAAATCAGAGCACTACATTTTGGCCACCGTGCTCGATCCTAGATTTAAAACCTACCTTGGATCTCTCTTTCCGGCAGACACAAGTCTGCTGGGGTTCAAAGACCTGCTGGTGAGAAAATTGTCAAGTCAAGCGGAACGCGACCTGTCAACATCTCCTCCTTCACATTCTCCCGCAACTGGGGGTGCGAGGAAAAGGCTCAGAATTCTGAGCCCACCCGCTGGCGGTGATGCAGGGCAGTCTGGAGCGACTGCTGATGCTGACATCTGGTCCGGACTGAAGGACCTGACAACGATTACGGACATGTCGTCTACTGTCACTGCATATGATTCTCTCCCCATTGAAAGAATGGTGGAGGATTATATGAGTGACCGCATCCAAGTAGGCACGTCACACAGTCCGTACTTATACTGGCAGGAAAAAGAGGCAATTTGGAGGCCCTTGCACAAACTGGCTTTATTCTACCTAAGTTGCCCTCCCACAAGTGTGTACTCCGAAAGAGTGTTTAGTGCCGCCGCTCACCTTGTCAGCAATCGGCGTACGAGGTTACTTCCAGAAAATGTGGAGAAGATGATGTTCATTAAAATGAATTATAATCAATTCCTCCGTGGAGACATTGACCAGCAGCAATTGCCTCCACAAAGTACACAGGGAGCTGAGATGGTGGATTCCAGTGGGGACGAATTGATAATCTGTGAGGAGGGGGATGTACACGGTGATATATCGGAGGATGATGATGAGGTGGACATCTTGCCTCTGTAGAGCCAGTTTGTGCAAGGAGAGATTAATTGCTTCTTTTTTGGTGGGGGTCCAAACCAACCCGTCATTTCAGTCACAGTCGTGTGGCAGACCCTGTCACTGAAATGATGGGTTGGTTAAAGTGTGCATGTCCTGTTTATACAACATAAGGGTGGGTGGGAGGGCCCAAGGACAATTCCATCTTGCACCTCTTTTTTCTTTAATTTTTCTTTGCGTCATGTGCTGTTTGGGGAGTGTTTTTTGGAAGGGCCATCCTGCGTGACACTGCAGTGCCACTCCTAGATGGGCCAGGTGTTTGTGTCGGCCACTAGGGTCGCTTATCTTACTCACACAGCTACCTCATTGAGCCTCTTTTTTTCTTTGCGTCATGTGCTGTTTGGGGAGTATTTTTTGGAAGGGCCATCCTGCGTGACACTGCAGTGCCACTCCTAGATGGGCCCGGTGTTTGTGTCGGCCACTAGGGTCGCTTAGCTTACTCACACAGCTACCTCATTGCGCCTCTTTTTTTCTTTGCGTCATGTGCTGTTTGGGGAGTGTTTTTTGGAAGGGCCATCCTGCGTGACACTGCAGTGCCACTCCTAGATGGGCCCGGTGTTTGTGTCGGCCACTAGGGTCGCTTATCTTACTCACACAGCTACCTCATTGCGCCTCTTTTTTTCTTTGCGTCATGTGCTGTTTGGAGAGTGTTTTTTGGAAGGGCCATCCTGCGTGACACTGCAGTGCCACTCCTAGATGGGCCCGGTGTTTGTGTCGGCCACTAGGGTCGCTTAGCTTAGTCATCCAGCGACCTCGGTGCAAATTTTAGGACTAAAAATAATATTGTGAGGTGTGAGGTATTCAGAATAGACTGAAAATGAGTGGAAATTATGGTTTTTGAGGTTAATAATACTTTGGGATCAAAATGACCCCCAAATTCTATGATTTAAGCTGTTTTTTAGTGTTTTTTGAAAAAAACACCCAAATCCAAAACACACCCGAATCCGACAAAAAAAATTCGGTGAGGTTTTGCCAAAACGCGGTCGAACCCAAAACACGGCCGCGGAACCGAACCCAAAACCAAAACACAAAACCCGAAAAATTTCAAGTGCACATCTCTACTACACACATGGCGGCAGCAGGGGGCACACACCACATACAGCACACTACACACATGGAGGCAGCAAGGGGTACACTCTACATACAGCACACTACACACATGGCGGCAGCAAGGGGCACACACTACATACAGCACACTACACACATGGTGGCAGCAAGGGGCACACACTACATACAGCACACTACACACATGGTGGCAGCAAGGGGCACACACTACATACAGCACACTACACACATGGTGGCAGCAAGGGGCACACACTACATACAGCACACTACACACATAGCGGCAGCAAGGGGCATGCACTACATACAGCACACTACACACATGGCAGCAGCAGGGGGAACACACTACGTACAGCACACTACACACATGGTGGCAGCAAGGGGCACACACTACATAATGCACACTACACACATGGCAGCAGCAAGGGGCACACACTACATACAGCACACTACACACATGGTGGCAGCAGGGGGCCCACACTATGTACAGTACACTACACACATGGCGGCAGCAGGGGGAACACACTACGTACAGCACACTATATACATGGTGACAGCAGGGGGTACACACTACGTACAGCACACTACACACATGGCAGCATGGGGCACATACTACATACAGCACACTACACACATAGCGGCAGCAGGGGGCACACACTACATGCAGCACACTACACACATGGTGGCAGCAGGGGGCACACACTACATACAGCACACTACACACATGGCGGCAACAGGGGGCACACACTACATGCAGCACACTACACACATGGTGGCAGCAAGGGGCACACATTGCATACAGCACACTACACATATGGTAGAAGGCAGAAAAATAATCACACACAAGGAGGCCGGGGGGTGGTGAGCACAGCATATCACACACACACACACACACACACACACACACACACACACACACACACACACACACATATTTAAGCCATCCAGAGTGCCCCCATCCACTGGCAACGTATATGAATACGGTTGAAACAAAGGACGGCGGTATTCAGAGTCTGGTAAATATTGCAACAAGTGTATTACACCTTGACAAAGTGTAGGTCACCTTGACAAAGGGGCACGATTGGCTCCAAAACATTGGTGTCACGTTTGTGTGTGTATAATACACTTGTTGTGATATTTACTAGACTCTGAGTGCTGCTGTCCTTTGTTTTAACCATGCACATTTATGTTGGAGAGCACCGGAGCATTTACCGTCATTTAGTGGAGTGCCAGCCTACATTATATATATTATATACGGAACCTCTGACGTCATCAAGCCCGTGGAGCGCAAAATAGGAAGTAGAAAGTAAAAAGTGGACTGAACATAATAAGACGCTGTCAAAGTGGGGCTGAACAAATAGTGTCAAATAACATACAAAGCAAAGGCAATAGCTAAGACCTCTCTTAAGTTAATATAATGACATTTAAATCCACAACTTCCTAGCGGCAATAATACAGACATAGGCAATCTAGGTGCTACGAAGACCCACAGTGTGACAGTATAGGGTATTAAAGCCAGCATATTCAATAAAAACAAATCCCTAAGTCTAATAATAAACAACAAATCTAATAATAATAAACAGAAGTTGCTATTGATGGCAACAGGGGAAGACCAGTCCTAACTAATCCAGTGTTATATATTCATATAGTCCAGGGGTGCGGAACCTCAGGCCCGCGGGCCGTATAAGGCCCGCAAAGCCACTTGATCTGGCCCGGCCAGGCTCACTTAACCGAGGGAGATGGCGGGCGCCCGCTGAGATTTTGTTACTAGCAGGCTCCCGGCTCTTTCCCCTCAGCAGCAGCTGGAGGCAGGAGCTCGCTCCTGAGCTCCGGCTCAGGCAGTGTACGCGTGCGGCTGTGCAGTGCTATGAGAGAGATGTCATGACTGCTCTCCCATAGTTCCAAGGAGTGGGCGGCCAGGCAGAGGGCAGCTGTCCGGAAGCAGGAGCGGGGCTGTGAGTATTTTTTTTTTAATGTGTGTGTAAGCGGCGCTACTAGGGGGCATATCTAATGGGGCATAACAACTGACTGGGGGCATATCTAATGGGGCATAACAACTGACTGGGGGCATATCTAATGGGGCATAACAACTGACTGGGGGCAGGCTAATTTTTAAGTTGATCATTTTTGTATGGCCTCCGAAGGATTTTATAAATATTCAAATGGCCCTTGGTAGAAAAAAGGTTCCCCACCCCTGATATAGTCAGTCACAAGTGAACCAATCCAAAGATGTTCACTTATAACCTAGACTACCAGTACGAAACCTGATGGTCAAAATAGCAACTGTAGTGTGGATATATATAAAAACATTGACGGATACAGAACATCCTAACCAACACCACTAAAAAATAATACAGAAAATTCAAAGAGTGTATTGGTCACAAACCAAACAAGAAAAAATTGACAATAGAATTCTTCGGATTCCACCAGTATAGCATACAGAACAGTTGACTCCTCTAGCGTAAAAAAATATTGAGAGGATTTGATTCATTGAGGCCATTGGGGGTCACCTAGCCCAATTTAAAGATTCCCCTAGCTTCCAATTTTTTCAAAAGAAGTGCACGATCACCCCCTCATTTGGGAGCTGGCACCCAATCAATAATTCTGCATTTCAAATACAAAACTTGGTGACCCGCGTCCAGGAAGAGTTGTGCAACAGGTTTATCAGTTTTATCTGTTTGTAGTGCTAGATGGATCGAGCTCTGATGATTTGCCATTCGCTCTCTGAAAGTGCAAGTGGTCATCCCTACATAGGGTAGACCACATGGGCATAGCAGCATGTATATTACATGGTCCAGCCTACAATGCACAGCACAGCACGCTATATACCTGATGTTGATATGATATCTGATGTTGATCTGTTTTCCACTCATCAGGTGTGGAAACTTTTCTCCTACAATCATTGAGTGACATGTCACAGAACCCAAACATCTCACACAGCCCTTTCTTTGCGGGTTCAACCAGGTGTTATCATTACTCGCGGCTGGATGCATTAACAGTTGTTTTAAATTCCTCCCTCGTCTGAATGCCATCATAGGTGGATCGTGGATGTGGGAACATGTCTGTGAGTTTGGGTTCGGACTGCAGTAATGGCCAGTGCCTCCTCAGTGAGCCTCTAATATCTCGTGCCTTAGCATCAAACTGTGTCACAAAGATCATCCACTTTTCCTTGAGCTGCTTTTGTTCTAGAAGCCTAGAGCGGGCTTTACACAAACAACCCTCGATAATGTTCTTTTTATAACCCCTCTCTAGAAATCGAGTTGTCATTTCTCGAATTTGGTACTCAGTCCTATCTTGATCTGTGTTATTCCTCATGACACGCATAAATTGCGAGATAGGCAAACTATTCTTGAGGAAAGGTGGATGCTTCCTTGTTGCGTGCAGAATCATATTACGATCTGTGTCCTTTCTAAACAGAGTGGTGCCAAGTTTGTTGTCATCACGAAATATCATCAAATAAAGAAAATGAATTGAGGTTAAACTAGAATGATCTGTCAATCGCACAGTGGAGGCCAAGTTGTTCAACCTATCTAGCATCAAACAAATTCCTGCTCAGTGCCATCCCACAGCAAAAAAAGTCGTCTATAAAACATTTATAGTAAATAATCTTCGTGCCATAGATGGGCAGAATGTTGGTTGTCTCATACTCGTGCATAAAGATGCCAGCATAGGCCGGGGCCACATTGAAGCCCATCGCTGTGCCTGAACACTGCATGTAGAATTCTCCCTGATACATAAAGTGATTGTTAACCAGTAACAATTCTAGAAACTCAAGAATGCACTCATTGGGTATGCTCGATTTACCTGTGGACATCAACAACTTCCTTACCACCTGTAAACCCAACTCATGGGGGATGATGGTATACAGTGAGGAGACATCAAGTGTTACAAGCAATACTCCATCCTTGATGTCGCCTAAAGCTAGTATTTTAGATAAAAAGTCCCCTAAGGTAGCTTGGTATGTGCGGCATCAACTCTTGAAGGAAACTGTCCACAAACATAGCCAGAGGCTATAATAACGAGCCCCTGGCTGAGATAATTGGTCTGCCAGGGGGATTAACCAGTATCTTATGTACCTTTGGGAGTGTGTAAATCATAGGGCAAACTGGATAATCAACCTTCAAGTAGTGTAACATCTACACACTGTGGGTCTGCGTACCGCCTAAATTGGCTATGTCTGGATTATTGCCACTAGGAAGTTGTGGATTTAAATGTCATTATATTAACCTTAGAGAGGCCTTAGATATTGCCTTTGCTTTGTATAATGTTATTTGATACTATTTGTTCAGCCCCACTTTGACAGCGTATTATTATGTTCAGTCCACGTTCTACTTCCTATTTTGCGTCCCAAGGGCATATACTTCCGGGTATAAATCAGTTGCGTTCCATACACCAGAAGTGACGAGCGCTGATAGACGCGTTCAGTCCACCCTTTACTTCCTACTTTGCGCTCATGGACATAGCTTGTTCTATTATTTAAATACCTTTGTTAAGAAATTTCCCAGGTGTTTATTAACTGATATGCTTGGCTGTGGTTCCTATCTCTTTAAAAGAGTGAGACAGGGCCTAAACTCATGATAGAAGCATACTGCGTATTTAAAATCCAAAAGATGCCTGAGAGCAATGCTCAGATTTTTGAAAGTCAGTGTAGGGATTGACCAAATGGGAATGGCCGTGCAGTGGCTGGTCAGCTTGTATACTTTTTTTTAATATATATACAGTGTGTGTGTGTGTATATATTTTATATATATATATATATATATATATATATGTATATATTTTTTATATATATATATATATATATATATATATATATATAAAGTCCCTTATCGGCCGGCACTCAGACGGTATAGCGCAACAGGCCCCGGTGCCATAGTCCACGGAAATATAGAAATCCAAAGGGGAGCAATGAAAGGCACTCGAGAGGACAAAATACTCAGACAGATAAATGGTCCTGTGTCAACGTTTCGGAGCTTACGCCCCTTTATCAAGACATATATATATATATATATAGAGAGAGAGAGAGAGAGAGATCCACTGCACTTGCCATTCCAAGGAGAAGGGTGCATTCACGCAGGGGCGTATGGAGGGCGGTTACGGTGGACTGCACGCTCCAGGTGCCGGAAACTTCAGAGGGCGCCTTGCAGAGGTCCCGGCAGCACAAGCAGGCCCGGCGCTACCCGCTCGGCAAGGTGGGAGGTGCTTGGCTTGAGAGGGGCGCTGCTCTCCCTCCCTGCTCTGCACCCTGCTGATACTCAGCACCTGTCACACTGTAAAGGGCTGCTGCGCCGGGCCGCAGCACGAACAACAGAGGCGGCTCTTAATCTCATCCTGTGTCAGGGCCCTCCCCCCATCCTACTTACTCCTCTCTGCTGCACTAGTCATGTAAGAAGACAGTCAGCAGCAGTATCGCCCACCTCTCTTCCCTCCCCTCTGTGACTTCAAACACAGCACAGCAGTCTTCAGCACTGCCCCCTCTCTCCCCTCCCTGTCCGTCAGAGCAGCCCTGAGACGAGGAGCAGCACTACTAGTGTTGCAGCCTGCAGCACTACCAGCCAGCCACACGAGGATTGGAGGCTCAGGTTAGACAGTGCTGCTACAGATAAACAAAAGGGGTGGGGGTGGGGGGAGAAACTGTCCTATTAATGTGTGCTGGGGGGAGGGGGGTCCTACTAGCGTGTGCTGGGGGAGGGGGGTCCTATTAATGTGTGCTAGGGGGAGGGGGGTCCTATTAATGTGTGCTGGGGGGAGGGGGGTCCTATTAGCGTGTGCTGGGGGAGGGGAGTCCTATTAATGTGTGCTGGGGGGAGGGGGGTCCTATTACTGTGTGCTGGGTGTAGGGGGGTCCTATTAATATGTGCTGGGGGGAGGGGTGTCCTATTAGTGTGTGCTGGGGGAGGGGTGTCCTATTAATGTGTGTTGGGGGAGGGGTGTCCTATTAATGTGTGCTGGGGGAGGGGGGTCCTATTAATGTGTGCTGGGCGGAGGGGGGTCCTATTAGTGTGTGCTGGGGGAGGGGGGTCCTATTAATGTGTACAGGGCGGAGGGGTGTCCTATTAGTGTGTGCTGGGGGAGGGGGGTCCTATTAGTGTGTGCTGGGGGAGGGGTGTCCTATTAGTGTGTGCTGGGGGAGGGGGGTCCTATTAATATGTGCTGGGGTGAGGGGTGTCCTATTAGTGTGTGCTGGGGGAGGGGTGTCCTATTAATGTGTGCTGGGGCAGAGGGGTGTCCTATTAATATGTGCTGGGGGGGGAGGGGTGTCCTATTAGTGTGTGCGGGGGAGGGGGTTACAATTTTTGTGTGAGGAGGATGCCGGGTAGCGGCGATGTAGTGTGTGTGGTGCAGGGTAGCAGTGGTAGTGTCGTGTGTGTGGGGTGGGGGATGCAGGGTAGCGGCGATGTAGTGTGTGGGGTGCAGGGTAGCAGTGATAGCGTCGTGTGTGCGGTAGGGATGAGCGGGTTCGGTTCCTCGGAATCCGAACCCGCCCGAACTTCAGTTTTTTTTACACGGGGCCGAGCGACTCGGATCTTCCCGCCTTGCTCGGTTAACCCGAGCGCGCCCGAACGTCATCATCCCGCTGTCGGATTCTTGCGAGGCTCGGATTCTATCGCGAGACTCGGATTCTATATAAGGAGCCGCGCGTCGCCGCCATTTTCACACGTGCATTGAGATTCATAGGGAGAGGACGTGGCTGGCGTCCTCTCCGTTTATAGAGAAGAGAGTGAGACTAGAGTAGAGAGAGACACAGTAGTAATTTTGGGGAGCATTAGGAGGAGTACTAGTAGTTACTTGCTGAAGTGATAGATAGTGTGACTGTATTATCTGACTTGTGGGGGAGACACTGACAGTGGGGAGCAGTTAGAGTCTGAGAGCAGGACTCAGGAGTACATATAACGTACAGTGCACACTTTTGCTGCCAGAGTGCCACACTGCCATTGTGACCACACTGACCACCAGTATAATATATATTGTGATTGTCTGCTTAGGAGTACTACTTGCAAGTTGCTGATAGTGTGACCAGTGACCTGACCACCAGTTTAATAATCACCACCAGTGAGTTTAATATATATATATATATATATATATATATATATATATAAAATTGTATATAATATATATATAATATTGTATACCACCTACCCGTGGTTTTTTTTTCTTCTTTCTTCTTTATACATACTACTATAGTAGCTTACTGTAGCAGTCTGCGGTGCTGCTGAGCTGACAGTGTCCAGCAGGTCCGTCATCAGTCATTACATAATAAATATATATACCTGTCCGGCTGCAGTACTAGTGATATTATATATATATATATTGATTTCATCTCATTATCATCCAGTCTATATTAGCAGCAGACACAGTACGGTAGTCCACGGCTGTAGCTACCTCTGTGTCGGCAGTCGCTCGTCCATCCATAATTGTATACCACCTACCCGTGGTTTTTTTTTTTTCTTTCTTCTTTATACATACTACTATAGTAGCTTACTGTAGCAGTCTGCGGTGCTGCTGAGCTGACAGTGTCCAGCAGGTCCGTCATCAGTCATTACATAATAAATATATATACCTGTCCGGCTGCAGTACTAGTGATATTATATATTTATATATATTGATTTCATCTCATTATCATCCAGTCTATATTAGCAGCAGACACAGTACGGTAGTCCACGGCTGTAGCTACCTCTGTGTCGGCAGTCGCTCGTCCATCCATAATTGTATACCACCTACCCGTGGTTTTTTTTTTCTTTCTTCTTTATACATACTACTATAGTAGCTTACTGTAGCAGTCTGCGGTGCTGCTGAGCTGACAGTGTCCAGCAGGTCCGTCATCAGTCATTACATAATAAATATATCTACCTGTCCGGCTGCAGTACTAGTGTGATATAATATATATTGATTTCATCTCATTATCATCCAGTCTATATTAGCAGCAGACACAGTACGGTAGTCCACGGCTGTAGCTACCTCTGTGTCGGCAGTCGCTCGTCCATCCATAATTGTATACCACCTACCCGTGGTTTTTTTTTTCTTTCTTCTTTATTCATACTACTATAGTAGCTTACTGTAGCAGTCTGCGGTGCTGCTGAGCTGACAGTGTCCAGCAGGTCCGTCATCAGTCATTACATAATAAATATATCTACCTGTCCGGCTGCAGTACTAGTGTGATATAATATATATTGATTTCATCTCATTATCATCCAGTCTATATTAGCAGCAGACACAGTACGGTAGTCCACGGCTGTAGCTACCTCTGTGTCTTTTAGTTGTGCCTATTAAAATATGGAGAACAAAAATGTTGAGGTTCCAAAATTAGGGAAAGATCAAGATCCACTTCCACCTCGTGCTGAAGCTGCTGCCACTAGTCATGGCCGAGACGATGAAATGCCAGCAACGTCGTCTGCCAAGGCCGATGCCCAATGTCATAGTACAGAGCATGTAAAATCCAAAACACCAAATATCAGTAAAAAAAGGACTCCAAAATCTAAAATAAAATTGTCGGAGGAGAAGCGTAAACTTGCCAATATGCCATTTACCACACGGAGTGGCAAGGAACGGCTGAGGCCCTGGCCTATGTTCATGGCTAGTGGTTCAGCTTCACATGAGGATGGAAGCACTCAGCCTCTCGCTAGAAAACTGAAAAGACTCAAGCTGGCAAAAGCACCGCAAAGAACTGTGCGTTCTTCGAAATCCCAAATCCACAAGGAGAGTCCAATTGTGTCGGTTGCGATGCCTGACCTTCCCAACACTGGATGTGAAGAGCATGCGCCTTCCACCATTTGCACGCCCCCTGCAAGTGCTGGAAGGAGCACCCGCAGTCCAGTTCCTGATAGTCAGATTGAAGATGTCAGTGTTGAAGTACACCAGGATGAGGAGGATATGGGTGTTGCTGGTGCTGGGGAGGAAATTGACAAGGAGGATTCTGATGGTGAGGTGGTTTGTTTAAGTCAGGCACCCGGGGAGACACCTGTTGTCCGTGGGAGGAATAGGGCCATTGACATGCCTGGTGAAAATACCAAAAAAATCAGCTCTTCGGTGTGGAAGTATTTCAACAGAAATGCGGACAACATTTGTCAAGCCGTGTGTTGCCTTTGTCAAGCTGTAATAAGTAGGGGTAAGGACGTTAACCACCTCGGAACATCCTCCCTTATACGTCACCTGCAGCTCATTCATAATAAGTCAGTGACAAGTTCAAAAACTTTGGGCGACAGCGGAAGCAGTCCACTGACCAGTAAATCCCTTCCTCTTGTAACCAAGCTCACGCAAACCACCCCACCAACTCCCTCAGTGTCAATTTCCTCCTTCCCCAGGAATGCCAATAGTCCTGCAGGCCATGTCACTGGCAATTCTGACGAGTCCTCTCCTGCCTGGGATTCCTCCGATGCATCCTTGCGTGTAACGCCTACTGCTGCTGGCGCTGCTGTTGTTGCTGCTGGGAGTCGATGGTCATCCCAGAGGGGAAGTCGTAAGCCCACTTTTACTACTTCCACCAAGCTATAGTAAACAAAAAATATATTTCTAATTTTGGTGCGCAAGAAAACTCCCCTATATTGCAGCTAGTTATGTATATCGGAGTAGTACATCCAGATTACTCAGAAAACAGTGAAATAGAAGAAGAAGATAGATATACACACTACAGCGCTAAAGAGAGTACCACATTCACAAAATATATTCAGAACACTGCATGCAAAAAACTTATCACCAGTGTGGATAATAAGTCAATCAGTAATACTTAACGTTAGGGAAGTAATCAGCACAAATGTAGAATGGTCTTAATCCGTAGATTTCCACAGTTTACCATTTAAAAAGAACAAAAAATATATAATAGTGCAGATTATTTAAAACAAGATTCAAATTTTATTACCTGTAATAAAATTTGAATCTTGTTTTAAATAATCTGCACTATTATATATTTTTTGTTCTTTTTAAATGGTAAACTGTGGAAATCTACGGATTAAGACCATTCTACATTTGTGCTGATTACTTCCCTAACGTTAAGTATTACTGATTGACTTATTATCCACACTGGTGATAAGTTTTTTGCATGCAGTGTTCTGAATATATTTTGTGAATGTGGTACTCTCCTTAGCGCTGGAGTGTGTATATCTATCTTCTTCTTCTACTTCCACCAAGTAATTGACTGTCCAACAGTCCTTTGCGAGGAAGATGAAATATCACAGCAGTCATCCTGTTGCAAAGCGAATAACTGAGGCCTTGACAACTATGTTGGTGTTAGACGTGCGTCCGGTATCCGCCGTTAGTTCACAGGGAACTAGACAATTTCTTGAGGTAGTGTGCCCCCGTTTACCAAATACCATCTAGGTTCCACTTCTCTAGGCAGGCGATACCGAGAATGTACACGGACGTCAGAAAAAGACTCACCAGTGTCCTAAAAAATGCAGTTGTACCCAATGTCCACTTAACCACGGACATGTGGACAAGTGGAGCAGGGCAGGGTCAGGACTATATGACTGTGACAGCCCACTGGGTAGATGTATGGACTCCCGCCGCAAGAACAGCAGCAGCGGCACCAGTAGCAGCATCTCGCAAACGCCAACTCTTTCCTAGGCAGGCTACGCTTTGTATCACCGGTTTCCAGAATACGCACACAGCTGAAAACCTCTTACGGCAACTGAGGAAGATCATCGCGGAATGGCTTACCCCAATTGGACTCTCCTGTGGATTTGTGGCATCGGACAACGCCAGCAATATTGTGTGTGCATTAAATATGGGCAAATTCCAGCACGTCCCATGTTTTGCACATACCTTGAATTTGGTGGTGCAGAATTTTTTAAAAAACGACAGGGGCGTGCAAGAGATGCTGTCGGTGGCCAGAAGAATTGCGGGACACTTTCGGCGTACAGGCACCACGTACAGAAGACTGGAGCACCACCAAAAACGCCTGAACCTGCCCTGCCATCATCTGAAGCAAGAAGTGGTAACGAGGTGGAATTCAACCCTCTATATGCTTCAGAGGTTGGAGGAGCAGCAAAAGGCCATTCAAGCCTATACAATTGAGCACGATATAGGAGGTGGAATGTACCTGTCTCAAGCGCAGTGGAGAATGATTTCAACGTTGTGCAAGGTTCTGCAACCTTTTGAACTTGCCACACGTGAAGTCAGTTCAGACACTGCCAGCCTGAGTCAGGTCATTCCCCTCATCAGGCTTTTGCAGAAGAAGCTGGAGGCATTGAAGGAGGAGCTAAAAGGAAGCGATTCCGCTAGGCATGTGGGACTTGTGGATGGAGCCCTTAATTCGCTTAACAAGGATTCACGGGTGGTCAATCTGTTGAAATCAGAGCACTACATTTTGGCCACCGTGCTCGATCCTAGATTTAAAACCTACCTTGGATCTCTCTTTCCGGCAGACACAAGTCTGCTGGGGTTCAAAGACCTGCTGGTGAGAAAATTGTCAAGTCAAGCGTAACGCGACCTGTCAACATCTCCTCCTTCACATTCTCCCGCAACTGGGGGTGCGAGGAAAAGGCTCAGAATTCCGAGCCCACCCGCTGGCGGTGATGCAGGGCAGTCTGCAGCGACTGCTGATGCTGACATCTGGTCCGGACTGAAGGACCTGACAACGATTACGGACATGTCGTCTACTGTCACTGCATATGATTCTCTCACCATTGAAAGAATGGTGGAGGATTATATGAGTGACCGCATCCAAGTAGGCACGTCAGACAGTCCGTACTTATACTGGCAGGAAAAAGAGGCAATTTGGAGGCCCTTGCACAAACTGGCTTTATTCTACCTAAGTTGCCCTCCCACAAGTGTGTACTCCGAAAGAGTGTTTAGTGCCGCCGCTCACCTTGTCAGCAATCTGCGTACGAGGTTACTTCCAGAAAATGTGGGGAAGATGATGTTCATTAAAATGAATTATAATCAATTCCTCCGTGGAGACATTGACCAGCAGCAATTGCCTCCACAAAGTACACAGGGAGCTGAGATGGTGGATTCCAGTGGGGACGAATTGATAATCTGTGAGGAGCGGGATGTACACGGTGATATATCGGAGGATGATGATGAGGTGGACATCTTGCCTCTGTAGAGCCAGTTTGTGCAAGGAGAGATTAATTGCTTCTTTTTCGGTGGGGGTCCAAACCAACCCGTCATTTCAGTCACAGTCGTGTGGCAGACCCTGTCACTGAAATGATGGGTTGGTTAAAGTGTGCATGTCCTGTTTATACAACATAAGGGTGGGTGGGAGGGCCCAAGGACAATTCCATCTTGCACCTCTTTTTTCTTTCATTTTTCTTTGCGTCATGTGCTGTTTGGGGAGTGTTTTTTGGAAGGGCCATCCTGCGTGACACTGCAGTGCCACTCCTAGATGGGCCAGGTGTTTGTGTCGGCCACTAGGGTCGCTTATCTTACTCACACAGCTACCTCATTGCGCCTCTTTTTTTCTTCTTTGCGTCATGTGCTGTTTGGGGAGTGTTTTTTGGAAGGGCCATCCTGCGTGACACTGCAGTGCCACTCCTAGATGGGCCAGGTGTTTGTGTCGGCCACTAGGGTCGCTTAGCTTACTCACACAGCTACCTCATTGCGCCTCTTTTTTTCTTCTTTGCGTCATGTGCTGTTTGGGGAGTGTTTTTTGGAAGGGCCATCCTGCGTGATACTGCAGTGCCACTCCTAGATGGGCCAGGTGTTTGTGTCGGCCACTAGGGTCGCTTAGCTTACTCACACAGCTACCTCATTGCGCCTCTTTTTTTCTTCTTTGCGTCATGTGCTGTTTGGGGAGTGTTTTTTGGAAGGGCCATCCTGCGTGACACTGCAGTGCCACTCCTAGATGGGCCAGGTGTTTGTGTCGGCCACTAGGGTCGCTTAGCTTACTCACACAGCTACCTCATTGCGCCTCTTTTTTTCTTTGCGTCATGTGCTGTTTGGGGAGTGTTTTTTGGAAGGGCCATCCTGCGTGACACTGCAGTGCCACTCCTAGATGGGCCAGGTGTTTGTGTCGGCCACTAGGGTCGCTTAGCTTAGTCATCCAGCGACCTCGGTGCAAATTTTAGGACTAAAAATAATATTGTGAGGTGTGAGGTATTCAGAATAGACTGAAAATGAGTGGAAATTATGGTTTTTGAGGTTAATAATACTTTGGGATCAAAATGACCCCCAAATTCTATGATTTAAGCTGTTTTTTAGGGTTTTTTGAAAAAAACACCCGAATCCAAAACACACCCGAATCCGCCAAAAAAAATTCGGTGAGGTTTTGCCAAAACGCGGTCGAACCCAAAACACGGCCGCGGAACCGAACCCAAAACCAAAACACAAAACCCGAAAAATTTCAAGTGCACATCCCTAGTGTGCGGGGTGGGGGACGCAGGGTAGCGACGATGTAGTGTGTGGGGAGTGTAGTTCAGGGTAGAAGTAGCAGTGTAGTATGCGTTGAAGAGGGGCGGGGGTAGTGTGTACCTGTCCTGTGTCTGGATGTCCCTGGAAGATCTCTCTGTGAGGAGGAGAAAAGGAGAACCGGAGGAGATGCAGTGTTGCGGCAGGTGAGTAATTAAAGACTAATTAAGCTAATTGGAAAATTCCAATTGCTTAATTAGTCATTAGGGGGGGTGCCACAGCAGTATAGAGCAATTCTGACCAATCTTCCTAAAGATATGGATTTTAGGAAAATCTGGTCGTGATCTGGGGCAAGGAGGAATAAAAAACGCACTCAATTGAATAGCAAAAATGAGTGTATATATATAGCATACCTCCCAACTGTCCAGATTTTGGCGGGACAGTCCCGTTTTTTACGGTCTATCCCGCTGTCCCACCCGCGGGTCGCAGTGTCCCGCGGGTGGGGGGGGGGGGGGCAGTTGGGAGATCCCCCCTGTCACTCGCTGCTCTGAGCAGAGCAGCGGTGAATAGATGCTGTGCGCATGCGCAGTGTCTATTCACGGCAGAGAGGGACAGGGGGCATGACCAGCAGCTCTCACAGCGCTGTTCATGCCCCCATAATGATGTAAATGGGGGCATGGCTTGCGATCGCGGCACTTGCCGGCTGCCGTGAGGCCACGCCCCTTTCCAATAAGCCCCACCCCTAATTTCGGGCACGCACCTGTGTCCCTCCTTCCTGCACGCCAATGTTGGGAGGTATGATATAGGGGGGCGGGAGGGGGGGCATCGTGGAGTGAGCTTGCCCCGGGAGCCATGGCTCCATGCTACACCTCTGCACTCACGTACTCCCCACCCATAGGTTGGTGTGCGGTGGGCTGTGGCCACCTAACTTAAATATACATATACAGAGAACCGTGCACTCTCCTTAGCAGTTTAATTCACCTTATTGCTTTAATATACATACATGCATACATACATACTCTACGACTTAGAGTCTATGTGATAGAGTAGGACTTCAGTGAAATGTGGTCCCGTGGAGTGGTTTGCAAGCTTACATGCATTGTACAATTCATAACCGAAAACCCCATTTTTCATCTAGTTGTATATTAAAGCATTAAGGTGAATGAAACTGCTAAGGAGAGTGCAGGATTCTCTGTATATATATATATATATATATATATATATATATATATATATATTATATAACACAACTCCACAAGCCGGCACTCCACAGATAGCATCCAAATAGCTTGCCAGGGTGCTCACAAAGGGCTAGCCAACCCCCTACTATACACTCCATATCATAGGTGCACTCCCGGACTTCAAAAATGGTGAAACAATGTGGTGTTTAATTCAACATTTCGGGGGACTGCCCCCCGTCATCAGGACACACACACATCCAATGTACGTATATTTATATCACTTCTACACTTACGCATAACTGAAGAGGTGTAACTGAGCTGGAGTGTTTCATATTCAGAGTTATACCTAAGGGGAAATACAACCTTTTCCAGCTGTATCTTTTGCACCTAATATAGAACCCTATTCAGTAGTGAATGCATCTGGGTTGCGTTCGCATTTCTCCGATCCCCCACAGTAGTGCACACGTGCAGGACCCACACTGCATGTGTGCAGGCCGGGGGGATGTGAGCACATTTCACTAATGCAAACGCCTCTGCCTGATTGACAGGCAGAGGCATTTGCGTGGTGGTCTGGGACGGCGGCGCGACGCTGCGTGGACGTGACTGGGACAACTGCATGACGTCACGCGCAGCCACTGTTACTCATACCTCCCAACATGACCCTTTCCAGGAGGGACAAAATACTCTGTTCCTGAACTTCCCTCTTAATGCATGATTGCCATCACCTGTGTTGAAGTAGTTACTTGATAAGAAAGGTGTTTCACCACAGGTGCTGGGAATCATAAATTAGGAGAGAAATCCAGGAGCAGAGTATTCTTTCCCTCCTGGAGAGGGTCATGTTGGGAGGAATGCTGTTACTAGAAACATGGGGGTAAATTTACTAAGATAGGAGTTCTATTTAAGATGGGATGTTGCCCGTAGCAACCAATCAGATTCTACTTCTCATTTATCTAGCACCTTCTAGAAGATAATACATAGAATCTGATTGGTTGCTATGGGCAACATCCCATCTTAAATAGAACTCCCATCTTAGTAAATTTACCCCATGGCGACTACTTTCGTAGCCAGGTTGCGGTGGCAGGGGGGCTACCCTAAATCAACGATGTGATCGCAGCATCGCTGCCTGCCTTTAGCATGCTGGGCGGCCCCCAGAATGCGAGAGATAGGAGTTGCAGTTTTTATATTTTAGCAAAACTGTAACTGAAGCTGAATAAGGACCATAGAGTAGGAGCAAGTGCCTCCTGATGATAATGATAACGACTAATAAGAAAGCATTCATACACATAGGGAACGTGCACACTGCAAGATAATGCAAACCAGCAAATGTACGTTATTTTTCCTATGCATGCAGTGCAGAACTAAACTTTATGGGGTCCATGTACTAAACGGAGATAAGCCTCCACATTGAAAAATACAGTGACAATGCTTGTACATATCGCTTCTCATCATGTACTAAAGCATTTTCACTGACTGCTGTCTGCCTGCGCTAAGTAATGAGCCTAATATCGCTAGTAATGGCGATATTACACTCAGCTATTACTAGACCCTCCGATGACTCACCGATGTCCTTGTTCTTCTGCTCCTGCTTCGTCAGGGTGGGCTGCCATTAACAGCCCTCCCTGCAGCACAGAGCAGTTGACGGTAGATGCTAAATCCTAGTGGGCTAAGGGACCTGTGATGTCAGTGGGCGGAGCAAGGACGGCAGGATACTAGTTTCAGTATCCACGCCACCAACTATTACCTTTAGTAAACAGGTGGCGAGCGGAGTGAGCCACCGTGCCTGAAGCGTGGCGACCGAAGCAATCCCGCAAGGGTCCATTTCTGGACCCTTTGCCGAACTTGCTCCTCCCGTTCTCTTGCGTGTCATGTGGGTCAAATGTCCCTTAGCCCACTAGGAAATAGGCGCAACCAGCAGTTGACTGCTGGAGCTGGTCAGCTCACATGGATTCTCACTGTTTCCTCGAGGCTGGCTAAGGATGGCCATCGGTGTGTTTGCCATTGATGGTTGCCATCGATGGTGAAACTTAGAGTGTCCATCGATGCTCACTAACTATGCTATGGGAGACCATCGATGGTTTCTCACATCAATGGCCATTCCCTTTATTTCTTTGAAAGACCCGCGAGGGCCAATTACAGCCTGGGGGCGGTGCTATGCTCCGTGTCCCGGCATCTTGTAAAAATATATATATATTTGTTTAGGCCTAGCCATTGATGGAGGGAAACCATTTGGTTCTTCCCTGTCGATGGTAAAAGTATGCGACATCGGCCACAGACCATCAATGAATTTTAATCATCGATGGTCGATGACCATCCCTAAGGCTGGGTGATGCAGCTGTGCAGTGTGTCCCTGGAGCCAGCATTGTTTATTTTTTTAGCTCTCTCAGCCCTGGTCAGGATACTCCGTCTGGGATTGGACAAGGGAAGCTGCACATGTGCAGTATACCAGCGCTATGAGCTAGGGCAGGCATCGCAGAGTGGGTGAGTTTACGCTCAGCCACTTCGTCTGGCTGAATCTTAGTAGTAGATGTGGTAAATGCACCGAGGAAGGCAGTGCTAAGCAGGCGAAGTGGGAGGAGCATTAGCGCTGTTAGCACAGTACTGTTAGTAAATAGACCCCTATATTCTCTACAGTATATCAGTGATGGGGAACCTTTGGCACCCCAGCTGTTTTTGAACTACACATCCCAGCACGCCTTGCTACAGTTTTAGCATGGCCAAATAGCAAAACTGTAGCAGGGCATGCTGGGATGTGTCCCCATCACTGCTCTATATCATTCCTTTATTTCTCTTACGTCCTAGAGGATGCTGGGGACTCCAAAAGGACCATGGGGTATAGACGGATCCGCAGGAGAAATGGGCACACTAAAAAGACTTTTACTGGGTGTGAACTGGCTCCTCCCTCTATGCCCCTCCCCCAGACCTCAGTTAGACTCTGTGCCCAGGAGTGACTGGACACACACTAGGGGAGCTCTCCTGAGTTTCTCTGGAAAAGACTTATGTTAGGCTTTTTTATTTTCAGGGAGACCTGCTGGCTACAGGCTCCCTGCATCGTGGGACTGAGGGGAGAGAAGTCAGACCTACTTCTTCTTAGTTAAGGGCAGTGGCGGAAGTCTGGGAGGCAATGGAGTCGGATGCCGCCGGGCTCCAGCAGTGACGGGGGCACCTTCTCCATTGCCTCTGATAGTGCAGCTGTCCGGCTGCGGCTCCCGTCTCCCGCATGACGCGCCAGCTCCCGCCCCCTGACAAGTGCGCCTGGCCGGCTCCGGCTCCCACATAATGATATCACGTCTGGCCGCCTTCCGCCCACCCTCCCCCTCACTCCGATGGCGCCCAGATCCGGCTTCAGCCTGATGACAGGACGGCTGGCCGGTTCCCGCCTCACAGCACAGCTGGCCGGCTTCGGCTACTTCCCCTCAGCGCCGCTGCCCGACTCCTACATGCTGACACCTGCCAATGGTGAGCACTAAGCTGTAACTGAATGATGGAGGAAAGTATGAGGGTTGGGACAGTGTGTACGTCAATGTGGCTCTGTGTGTGTGTGTGTGTGTGTGTGTGTGTGTGTGTGTATTTGTATAGGTGCGAGTATGTAGCTATGTGTGTATTTGTATAGGTGTGATTATGTAGCTATGTGGCTGTGTGTGTGTATATGTGGCTATTTGTGTATAAGTGGTATAGTGTGTGTGTGTGTGTGTGTGTGTGTGTGTGTGTGTGTGTGTGTGTATATGTGGTTGGGTGTGTATTTGTATATATATATGAGTGTGTGTATTTGTGGCTGTGTGTGTGTATACCATAACTGTGCCAAGGGGGGGAGGGGGGCGGGCAATATAATTTTTTTTGCCTCCGGGCGTCTGATATTAACTTACGCCCCTGGTTAAGGGCCCTGGTTCTTAGGCTACTGGACACCATTAGCTCCAGAGGGCACATGTAATTTGGTGCTTTTTATGGTTATATGGCAGCGCTAATCTCATATATTATTGCTTTGTAGTATATGGGCGCTGGGGTGTGAGCTGGCATACTCCCTCTGTGTTTCTCTCTGCAGGCGTCCCTATGGGTCTGTCCCCTTGTTTTGGCCGGTGTGAGTGTGGGTGTGTCGGTACTACGTGTTGGCATGTCTGAGGCTGAAGGTTCCTCCCCGGAGGAAGTTACTGGGGGCGCAGAAAAGGATTTGGGAATGACTCTGTCGGCACTGCCGACTGCTGATTGGGTGAATATGTTAAGTACACTGAATGCAAATGTGGCTTTGTTGTCTAAGAGGCTGGATAAATCTGATTCTCAGACACAAACATGGAGGAAATCCATGGAGGACGCTTTGTCTCAGGTACAGACCCCCTCGGGGTCACAGAAACGTTCATTTACCCAGATGGTAGATACAGATGCCGACACGGACTCTGATTCCGATGTCGATTTCAATGAGGCTACTTTACAAACAAGGGTAGTTAGGAGTATTCAGTACATGATTGTGGCTATTAAAGATGTTTTACATATCTCTGACGAACCTGCTGTTCCAGACACAAGGGTTTGCTTATTTAAAGGGAAAAAGTCTGAGGTGAAGTTTCCCCCTCTTATGAAGTGAACGCTCTTTGTGAAAAGGCTTGGGAGTCGCCGGACAAGAGGTGGCAGATTCCCAAGAGAATATTTATGGCATATCCCTTCCCTCTGATGACAGGGAGAAATGGGAGTCGTCTCCCAATGTCGACAAGGCTCTATCCCGATTGTCCAAGAAGGTGGCGCTGCCGTCTCCTGACACAGCTGCTCTCAAGGATCTGGCGGATCGCAAGCTGGAGATGACATTGAAGGCCATTTTCGTTAATACTGGTGCATTGCTCAGACCTGCTGTGGCGTCAGTATGGGTGAGTAGTGCTATTGCTAAATGGGCTGATAATTTGGCTTCTGATATGGATACCCTTGATAAGGATAACATTCTTTTGACTCTTGGTTATATCAAGGACGCTGCAGATTACCTAAAGGATGCGGTGAGGGATGTTGGCCTCTTGGGATCAAGAGCCAATGCCATGGCGGTCTCGGCCAGGATGGCGCTGTGGACTCATCAATGGAATGCTGATGCCGACTCCAAGAAAAATATGGAAGCTCTCCCCTTTAAAGGTAGTGTCTTGTTTGGTGACGGCCTTGCTGACCTGGTGTCTACCGCTAATGCGGGTAAGTCATCTTTTCTTCCTTATGTTCCCACACAACAGAAAAATGTGCCCCATCAGCAGATGCAGTCCTTTCGGCCTAATAAATACAAAAGAGGTAGGGGTTCGTCCTTCCTTGCTTCAAAGGGTAGAGGAAGGGGAAAGAGGTCACCTGCAGTGTCAGGCGCCCAGGACCAAAAGTCCTCCCCCGCCTCTACCAAGTCCACCACATGACGCTGGGGCTCCCCTGCGGGAGTCCGTGCCGGTGGGGGGGCCGTCTCCGATTCTTCAGTCAGGTCTGGTTTCAATTGGCCCTGGATCCTTGGGTTTTAGACATAGCGTCCCAAGGGTACAAACTGGAGTTTCAGGAGATGCCCCCGCCGCTTTTTCAAGTCGTCCCTTCCAGTTTCTCTTCCAGAAAGAGTAGTAGTAAATGCTGCGATACAAAAGCTGTGTCGACAGAGGGTCGTTGTGCCGGTTCCCCTGTCCCAACGGGGGAAAGGGTTCTATTCGAGCCTCTTTGTCGATTCTGAACCTAAAATCCCTCAATCCATACTTGAAAACTTTCAAGTTCAAGATGGAATCTCTTTGAGCTGTGATCTCCAGCTTAGAAGGGGGGGATTTTATGGCGTCAGTCGACATAAAGGATGCCTACTTACACGTCCCGATATATCCTCCTCATCAGGGCTTCCTGAGATTTGCGGTACAGGATTGTCATTACCAATTTCAGACATTGCCCTTTGGGCTTTCCATGGCCCCGAGGGTTTTCACCAAGGTTATGGCAGAAATTATGGTACTCCTTCGCAAGCAAGGGGTCACAATTATCCCGTACTTGGACGATCTCCTGATAAAGGCGAGATCAAGAGAACAGTTGCTAAGAAACGTGGAACTCTCCCTGTCGGTGCTGCGACATCACGGTTGGATTCTAAATTTGCCAAAGTCTCAGTTGATCCCGACAACTCGGCTGCCCTTCCTGGGCATGATCCTAGACACGGAGCACAGAGAGTGTTTCTTCCGGAGGAAAAGGCTCTGGAAATACAGACCATGGTCAAGGAGCTTCTGAGACCAGCAAGAGTGTCGATTCATCAATGCACTCGAGTGCTAGGGAAGATGGTTGAGGCTTACAAAGCCATTCCGTTTGTTTCATGCTCGGGTGTTTCAGTTGGATTTGCTGGACAAATGGTCCGGGTCTCACCTGCACATGCACCGGAAAATAAGTCTATCTTCCAGGGCCAGGATTTCTCTCCTGTGGTGGCTGCAAGGCTCTCACCTTCTAGAGGGACGCCGATTCGGAATCCAGGACTGGGTCCTGCTGACCACAGATGTAAGTCTCCGAGGCTGGGGCGCAGTCACGCATGGAAGAAGTTTCCAGGGAAAATGGTCAAGCCAGGAATCTTGTCTCCACATAAATGTTCTCGAGTAAGAGCCATTTACAACGGCCTCCTGCAAGCGAAAAACCTTCTTCGGGGTTTCCCTGTACTGATCCAGTCGGACAACATAACAGCTGTGGCGTACGTAAACCGCCAAGGCGGAACAAAGACCATGGCGGCAATGGCGGAAGCCACAAGAATTCTCTGCTGGGCGGAACAGCACGTGAGCGCTCTGTCAGCAGTCTTCCTCCCGGGCGTGGACAACTGGGAAGCAGACTTCCTCAGCAGACACGATCTCTATCCAGGAGAGTGGGCTCTTCATCAAGAGGTATTTGCAGAAGTGACAAGGCATTGGGGAATTCCTCTGATAGACATAATGGCGTCTCACCTCAACAAGAAGCTTCCGAAGTGTTGTTCCAGGTCGAGGGACCCCCAAGCCTGAGCGGTGGACGCCCTGGTGACTCCGTGGGTGTTTCAGTCGGTGTATGTGTTCCCTCCGCTTCCTCTCATTCAAAGGGTGTTGAGGATCATAAGACGAACAAGGGTTCAGGCTATACTCGTCGCTCCAGATTGGCCTCGGAGAGCCTGGTATCCAGATCTTCAGGAATTACTAGTGGAAGATCCCTGGCCGCTTCCTCTAAGAGAGGACCTGTTACTGCAGGGGCCCTGCGTGTTCCTGGACTTACCGCGGCTGCGTTTGATGGCGTGGAAGTTGAATGCCAGATCCTGGCCCGGAAGAGTATTCCCGGGGAGGTCATCCCCACTCTCCTTAAGGCTAGGAAGGAGGTCACGGTTGAAACATTATCATCGTATTTTGAGACGGTATGTGTCGTGGTGTGAAACCAAAGCAGCTCCTGCGGAGGAGTTTCACTTGGGTCTTTTCCTCCATTTTTTACAGGCAGGCGTGGATGCAGGCCTGAAATTGTGTTCCATCAAAGTGCAGATTTTGGCTTTATCTATCTTCTTCAAAAAGAATTGGCCGTCCTTCCTGAGGTTCAGACTTTCGTGAAGGGAGTGCTGCATATCTATCCTCCATTTGTGCCACCCGTGGCACCGTGGGATCTTGAAGTGGTGTTGCAGTTTCTTATGTCTCACTGGTTTGAACCTTTGCGTAAGGTTGAGTTGAAGTTTCTCACTTGGAAAGTGGTCATGCTTTTGGCTTTGGCGTCTGCCAGGCGAGTGTCCGAGTTGGCGGCTTTGTCTCACAAGAGCCTATATTTGATTTTTCATGTGGATAGAGCGGAATTAAGGACTCGTCAACAATTTCTGCCGAAGGTGGTTTATTCGTTCCACATAAATCAACCTATTGTGGTACCTGTGGCTACGGATGCTGTGGCAGTCCCAAAATCTCTGGATGTTGTTGTAAGAGCTATGAAAATTTATGTCGCCAGAACGGCTCTTACTAGAAAAACAGAGGCTCTGTTTGTCCTGTATGCTTCCAACAAGATTGGAAATCCTGCTTCCAAGCAGACTATTGCACGCTGGATTTGTAATACGATTCAGCATGCTCATTCTTCGGCTGGGCTACCGTTGCCGAAGTCAGTAAAGGCCCATTCTACCAGGAAGGTAGGCTCATCTTGGACGGCTGCCTGAGGGGTGTCGGCGCTTCAACTTTGCCGAGCTGCTACATGGTCGGGTTCAAACACTTTTGCTAGATTCTACAAGTTTGATACTCTGGCTGATGAGGACCTTATGTTTGCTCAATCGGTGCTGCAGAGTCGTCCGCACTCTCCCGCCCGGTCTGAAGCTTTGGTATAGACCCCATGGTCCTTTTGGAGTCCCCAGCATCCTCTAGGACGTAAGAGAAAATAAGATTTTAATACCTACCGGTAAATCCTTTTCTCCTAGTCCGTAGAGGATGCTGGGCGCCCATCCCAGTGCGGACTGTTCCTTGCAGTTGTATTGATACTGGTTATTTTCGGCTACACGAGGTTTGTGTATCAGTTGTTTCAGCTTGTTGCTGTTGTTAGTTCATACTGTTATCTGGTTTCCTGCTGCTCCAGTTGTACGGTATGTTTGTGGTGTGGGCTGGTATGTTTCTCGCCCTTAGTTTAACAAAAATCCTTTCCTCGAAATGTCCGTCTCTCCTGGGCACAGTTCCTATAATTGAGGTCTGGGGGAGGGGCATAGAGGGAGGAGCCAGTTCACACCCAGTAAAAGTCTTTTTAGTGTGCCCATGTCTCCTGCGGATCCATCTATACCACATGGTCCTTTTTGGAGTCCCCAGCATCCTCTACGGACTAGGAGAAAAGGATTTACCGGTAGGTATTAAAATCCTATTTTTGCATGTGTTATTTGTTTCATGCATCATGTAAAATAACTTCCTGGGATTCATGAACAGTATGTTACTAGTTGTTCAATTAACAACACAGATTGAGGAGATCAAGACTTGTGCTCCTAACCACATGGTGACGTGTCACCACAGTTTCCTTTACGAATAATTGAATCCTACACATTTGTGTCTGGAAAACATAATATACTGCTGGGAAAAAGTTAATTGGAGCAATTGTCAAATTATAATTGTCCTAATGATCTATTTACAGTGCACATACAGTACATACAGAATCACACTGTGCAAGACTGTCTGCATTAGTATAGGTACGCCTTAGTATCAGTACACCCAAACCTTTGACTCCGACTTCTCTATTTTACTACTGTCTGATTCCAATTCCTTCATAAATGACAAATGTATATTAATGGATATAAATTAGAATAAATTTGATTCTATTTTTTCCTGTTTGAGTAACAATTGTTATCAAAACAGAGAACAAACACTGCTGTGCTGCTCTTTGTTTTCTTCGGTCGTGGTCAACAACAATTTATTTGCTTTCTCCTCCTGCTATTTAGCATTTCTCTTCTTCAAGATAATGATCAGGCTCATGCAGGGCCGGTGCAAGGTCTCTCTGCACCCTAGGCAAAGTTTCAGCCTAGCACCCCCTAATCTACAACCATCCATGTACTGTCTGTGGTCCCGCAGAACCCCCCATGGGTTACACTACCTTATGTTGTTTTCCCTCATCATTGGCATGGTTCCTCTTACAGGCAACAGCAGCATTACAGTGACAATGCTGGGTGCTGACATGTAGTCAGGTGCTGCTTGCTGCTGTATATCTGGGATCCATGGGCCTGGAGAAGGTGGATCAGGGCTATGAGTACGACTTTGGGGGTGGCCCTCGGGAGCCATAGTTACGACTGCCTCCTATATGCATTCACATGACTTGATGATACACGTGTCGGTACGGAGGAAGCACAGAGGCATTATGCAGCACAACCTGATAGCGGCAGCTGTACCTGATTAGACATGCCACCAGCGCAGTGTAAAAGGAGGATGTCTCGTAAGGAGACATCCTTCAATTTATTGCTTGATGAATTCAGTGGCACCCTCCAAGGGCCGGCGACCCTAGGCAGCCGCCTAAAGCTGCCTAATGGAAGAGCCGGCCCTGGGCTCATGTGTTCAGAGATGCATGATACTGATCTGGAGGAGTGCCTGAGAAATGGGAATGATGAATCATAGACACCTGTACATGAGTTAATGTAATCCTTAAATGTTTATTCCCCACTTTACCTCTCCATGGCCGAAACTAGGGGGGGGCTAGGGGGGCATGTGACCTGGGCGCCGGACTGGAGAGGGCGCCGAGACTGTCACTTTAATCCCCCTAACGCCCACTCCCTATGCGGCAGCGGTTGCTTAGAGCCGGCGGAGATACTACCTGCCGCCTATGTAGTTGCAAGGCGCATCGCTGCGATGAAACTGAAAATAAACTACATCTCCCAGCAGCCCTTGCTGCCGGGAGCTGTACTTTACTTTCAGTTTCACCTCTGCACTGCAGGGTACTGTGATCGGCACGGCAGAGCCGGATTCAGAGGGAGTGCAGTAGACAAGATACTACTCCTTCCACTCCCACCCCACCGCCCGCACTGCAAGTGCCTTTAATCATTACAACTACTGCTGCACTGGAAAACAACAGAGTTCCGAAGAGGGGGCGGGGCTAAACGGCACTGTACACACAGTGCCATGCCAGCCAGCAGCAGAAGCATTGGAGAGAGAAGGGGAGGAGAGCAGCAGCACAGCCTAAATAGTGAGTATGACTCAGGGAAGGGGTACTGTATGTGTGTGTGACTGCTATATGTGTGTATGAATGTGCGCATGTGTATGACTGTATGTGAATATCTACATATCTGTATGGGTGTGGTATGCGTAACACCGGTATGCCAGCAGGGGGAGGGGGGAGAGGAACAAGCCCCTTGCAGGCTCGCTGCGCTCGCCACAGCAACCGCTCTATGGGTGTCATGGACACTAACGAGTGGGAATAGTCCCTGTTGGTCAGCATGCCGACCATCGGGATTGTGAGGGTGCGGGATATAGGCTGAGGTATTGTGACCGGCGGTCACATGACTACATCCCATCTGTATGTGTGCTTGTGTGTCACTGTATGTATATGTGTCACTATATACGTATTTATACAGGTGTGTGATTATATGTATGTATGTGAGGGACTGTATGTGTGCGTGACAGTATGTATTTGTATAGGTGTGTGATTTTATGTATATATCAATGTATGGGTTATCATTGTATTTTTTCTTCACCCGTAGAATGCAGGGGGGGGCCTAAGTTAATGGCTTGCCCCGGGTGACAAAACTCCTAGTTTCGGCCCTGACCTCTCTATACCCATTTTCTCTCTCTACAGTTCCTCTCCTTTGTCTCCTTCCCTGTTTTTTCTCTCTCTTCTTCCTTTTTTCCCTTTCTCTTCTCTGTTACTGCAGCATGTGCATATTACAATAATCATACTGACATGCTAAGGGCGGGATGTACAAAGAAAGCGGCCACATTCCGCCACAATTCACATTGATACTAATCGCATATGTACTAACATATGCGATTAGTATCGCAATGCTGCCCCTTGTGAGGCCTGCTGTGAGAGGGTGTGCAGAGGTCTCTGTCACCTCCTACTGCCTGGAGGTGACGTCTGCAGGGAGTCCTGGGGCTCTCTCCCTGTAGCCCTAAGGACAGCTGACTGTGTTGCTGGGGGAGGAAGAGGTTGTGATATCTGGGAGTGCGCCGGGATGCTGGCAGCAAACAGGTAAGGGGGGCCAGTGTGACTGGTGCTGGGCGGCGGAGGTGGCAGGATGCAAAAAGAAGCCCATAGGCTTCTACAGGGTAATGCCAGAAAAAAATTGGCATCACCATCCACATCTGTATGCATGCGGGCGACTGGGGGTTAGTACATTTGAAAATGCTGTAAAAACCCAGAAAACAGGGTTTTTACTGCATTTTTCCTTAAGTACATCCTGCTGTAGGTGATAAAGTGGTCCTCAGAAATACTTTGTACGGGTGGTGGTCTTCTGTATGCCGAATGTCGGGATCCCGGCGCACAGTATACCGGCGCTGGAATCCCGACACCTGGCATACCGACAACTATTCTCCCTCGTGGGGGTCCACGACCCCCCTGGAGGGAGAATAAAATAGTGTGGCGCGCTTAGTGCGCCACCGTGCCCGCAGCGTGGTGAGCGCAGCGAGCCCGCAAGGGGCTCCTCTGCGCTCGCCACGCTGTCGGTATGCCGGCGGTCGGGCTCCCAGTGCCGGTATGCTGGTCGCCGGGAGCCCGAGCGCCGGCATACCGTACTACACCCCTTTGTACATGTTTTGACTGAGTATTATGCATAGCAAATAGGAGGATCAAATGTTACCAGGGTTACTACTACCATCTTGTTATCTAGAATGCTTTATCCTTCCCCTTCCATGTTCTGTCCATTGGGTTAATTCAGCAGGGTGTAGTATGGCTGACCGATGGTCTCCTGATCACCGATTAGCATACCGACGCCGGGATCCCGGCGGGGAGGGGAGAGTGCAGCAGGCCCCTTGCTGGCTCGCTGTGCTCGCCACGCTGCGGGCTTGGTGGAGACCTGCGGTCACCACGGTTTCTATTCCCACTCTATGGGTGTCGTGGACACCCACGACTGGAAATAGTCCCTGTTGGTCAGCATGCCGATCGTCGGTATAGTGAGGGGGCGGGATTTTGGGGGAGGTCATGTGACCGTCGGTCTGCTGACCGCCGCTCACATGAATACCACCCAATTGAGATACCCTGCAGTTAGTTTCTGTCACCCAGTGTAACTTTGCCTCATAATACTTGCCGAATACCTTCAAATATATGCACACAGATCAGCGGTACATCTTCAATGGCTTTATATACACACACTGAACATTGGGGTAAATGTATGAACTGGTGATAAGGGGGAGAAGCGGTATCATGTGCGCTATACCGCTTCTCCCCCATGTAGGATAGCTGTGGTGCCGGCACAGTAATAGGGGCGCTCTGAGCTGACGCGCTGTGAGCTCAGGGGGACATCGTCAGAGGGGGGAGCTTTCTATACCCCGCTTCAGCAGATAAGATGTTAATACATCTTGTGGATGTCCCTTCCTGCTTCAAGGCGAAGCAGGACGTGTTATAGCAGCACGATGCATGCCACTATAATACATTTATCTAACAGTTATGAACGTCCAGTCCATAATGCCCATAGTAGTGCCTCTTACACATAATGCTCACAGTATTAGTGCGTGTCTCTTCACACATAACACCCACAGTAGTAGTGCCACACATAATGCCCACAGTAGTAGTGCCCCTTACACATACAGTATGTCCACAGTAGTAGTGTCACACATAATGCCCACAGTAGGTATATGTGTATATATATATATATATATATATATTAGAGATGTGCACCGGACATTTTTCGGGTTTTGTGTTTTGGTTTTGGATTCGGTTCCGCGGCCATGTTTTGGATTCGGACGCGTTGTGGCAAAACCTCCCTGAAAATTTTTTGTCGGATTCGGGTGTGTTTTGGATTCGGGTGTTTTTTTTCAAAAACCCCTCAAAAACAGCTTAAATCATAGAATTTGGGGGTCATTTTGATCCTATAGCATTATTAACCTCAATAACCACAATTTCCACTCATTTCCAGTCTATTCTGAACACCTCACACCTCACAATACTATTTTTAGTCCGAAAATTTACACCGAGGTCGCTGGATGACTAAGCAAAGCGACCCAAGAGGGCGGCACAAACACCTGTCCTATCTAGGAGTGGCACTGCAGTGTCAGACAGGATGGCACTTAAAAAAATTGGCCCCAAACAGCACATGATGCAAAGAAAAGAGAAAAAGAGGTGCACTGTGGTCGCTGAACGGCTAAGCTAAGCGACACAAACACCTCAATATCATAGGAATTATTTGTTCTAATCAATGGTATTATTGGTCCAAATCACTGGAAGAAAATGACAAAATCACTGGAATTATTCGTTCTTATCAATGGTATTATTGGTCCATATCACTAGAAGAAAATGACAAAATCACTGGAATTATTCATTCTAATCAATGGTGTTATTGGTCCAAATCACTGGAAGAAAATGACAAAATCACTGGAATTATTCGTTTTGCTTGGCAAAGTTAAACTGCCAAGACACCACGGGCATCCGCCAAAGAAGAGCCCATCTTCCTAGTAGAATGGGTCTCCACTGACTTCGGTAACGGCAATCCAGCCGTAGAACGAGCATACCAAATCGTATCACAGATCTAGCGTGTAACAGACTGCATAGACGCAGGCACCCCAATCCCGCTGGAAGCATACCGGACAAACAGGGCCTCTGTTTCCCCAAACTGAGCCAAATTGGCGCCATAAATATTCAAAGCCCTGACTACATCGAGAGACTTTGAATCAGCCAGTGCTGAGGTTACCACAGGCATCAAAATAGGCTGGTATCTGCGAGACACAGAAAAACCCCTTTTGGCAGAACTATTATCCGAGTTCTCAATTCCGCTCTATCCACATGGAAGATCAAACAGGGGCTCTTGTGAGACAAAGCCGCTACTTCCGACACCCGCCTTGCGGATGCCAAAGCCAAAGCGTGACCACTTTCCACGAGAGAAATTTTAACACTACCTTTCATAAAGGTTCCAAACAGTGTAACACAAGAAAACTCAACACCACGTCAAGGTCCCCCGGTGCCAATGAAGGCACATTTGGAGGTTGGATGTGCAGTACTCCTTTTACGAAAGTCCGAAATGGAGCCTAACTTTAGGCCTGCATCCACACCTGCTTGCAAAGAATGGAGAAGAACGATCCAGGTGAAAGTCTTTCGTAGGATCCTTCGTGGATTCACACCAAGACACATATTTACACTAGTGATGTGCACCGGATATATTTCGGGTTTTGTGTTTTGGTTTTGGATTCGGTTCTGCGCCGTGTTTTGGATTCGGACGCGTTTTGGCAAAACCTCCCTGAAAATTTTTTGTCGGATTCGGGTGTGTTTTGGATTCGGTTTTTTTTTACAAAAAACCCTCAAAAACAGCTTAAATCATAGAATTTGGGGGTCATTTTGATCCCATAGTATTATTAACCTCAATAACCATAATTTCCACTCATTTTCAGTCTATTCTGAACACCTCACAATATTATTTTTAGTCCGAAAATTTGCACCGAGGTCGCTGGATGGCTAAGCTAAGCGACACAAGTGGGCGACACAAACACCTGGCCCATCTAGGAGTGGCACTGCAGTGTCAGGCAGGATGGCACTTCAAAATAATTGTCCCCAAACAGCACATGATGCAAAGAAAAATGAAAGAAAAAAGAGGTGCAAGATGGAATTGTCCTTGGGCCCTCCCACCCACCCTTATGTTGTATAAACAGGACATGCACACTTTAACGAACCCATCATTTTATCGACAGGGTCTGCCACACGACTGTGACTGAAATGACTGGTTGGTTTGGGCCCCCACCAAAAAAAAGAAGCAATCAATCGCTCCTTGCACAAACTGGCTCTACAGAGGCAAGATGTCCACCTCATCATCATCCTCCGATTCCTCACCCCTTTCACTGTGTACATCCCCCTCCTCACAGATTATTAATTCGTCCCCACTGGAATCCACCATCTCAGGTCCCTGTGTACTTTCTGGAGGCAATTGCTGCTGGTGAATATCTCCACGGAGGAATTGATTATAATTCATTTTGATGAACATCATCTTCTCCACATTTTCTGGAAGTAACCTCGTACGCCGATTGCTGACAAGGTGAGCGGCTGCACTAAACACTCTTTCGGAGTAAACACTGGAGGGAGGGCAACTTAGGTAGAATAAAGCCAGTTTGTACAAGGGCCTCCAAATTGCCTCTTTTTCCTGCCAGTATACGTACGGACTGTCTGACGTGCCTACTTGGATGCGGTCACTCATATAATCCTCCACCATTCTTTTAATGGTGAGAGAATCATATGCAGTGACAGTAGACGACATGTCAGTAATTGTTGGCAGGTCCTTCAGTCCGGACCAGATGTCAGCACTCGCTCCAGACTGCCCTGTATCACCGCCAGCGGGTGGGCTCGGAATTCTTAGCCTTTTCCTCGCACCCCCAGTTGCAGGAGAATGTGAAGGAGGAGATGTTGACGGGTCACGCTCCGCTTGACTTGACAATTTTCTCACCAGCAGGTCTTTGAACCTCTGCAGACTTGTGTCTGCCGGAAGAGAGATACAACGTAGGTTTTAAATCTAGGATCGAGCACGGTGGCCAAAATGTAGTGCTCTGATTTCAACAGATTGACCACCCGTGAATCCTGGTTAAGCGAATTAAGGGCTCCATCCACAAGTCCCACATGCCTAGCGGAATCGCTCTGTTTTATCTCCTCCTTCAATGTCTCCAGCTTCTTCTGCAAAAGCCTGTTGAGGGGAATGACCTGACTCAGGCTGGCAGTGTCTGAACTAACTTCACGTGTGGCAAGTTCTAAGGGTTGCAGAACCTTGCACAACGTTGAAATCATTCTCCACTGCGCTTGAGTCAGGTGCATTCCCCCTCCTTTGCCTATATCATGGGCAGATGTATAGGCTTGAATGGCCTTTTGCTGCACCTCCATCCTCTGAAGCATATAGAGGGTTGAATTCCACCTCGTTACCACCTCTTGCTTCAGATGATGGCAGGGCAGGTTCAGGAATGTTTGGTGGTGCTCCAGTCTTCGGCACGCGGTGGCTGAATGCCGAAAGTGGCCCGCAATTCTTCGGGCCACCGACAGCATCTCTTGCACGCCCCTGTCGTTTTTTAAATAATTCTGCACCACCAAATTCAATGTATGTGCAAAACATGGGACGTGCTGGAATTTGCCCAGATGTAATGCACGCACAATATTGCTGGCGTTGTCCGATGTCACAAATCCCCAGGAGAGTCCAATTGGGGTAATCCATTCTACGATGATGTTCCTCAGTTTCCGTAAGAGGTTGTCAGCTGTGTGCCTCTTCTGGAAAGCGGTGAAACAAAGCGTAGCCTGCCTAGGAACGAGTTGGCGTTTGCGAGATGCTGCTACTGGTGCCGCCGCTGCTGTTCTTGCTGCGGGAGGCAATACATCTACCCAGTGGGCTGTCACAGTCATATAGTCCTGAGTCTGCCCTGCTCCACTTGTCCACATGTCCGTGGTTAAGTGAACATTGGGTACAACTGCATTTTTTAGGACACTGGTGACTCTTTTTCTGACGTCTGTGTACATTTTCGGTATCGCCTACCTAGAGAAATGGAACCTAGATGGTATTTGGTACCGGGGACACAGTACCTCAATCAAGTCTCTAGTTGCCTCTGAATTAACGGTGGATACCGGAACCACGTTTCTCATCGCCCAGGCTGCCAAGGCCTGAGTTATCCGCTTTGCAGCAGGATGACTACTGTGATATTTCATCTTCCTTGCAAAGGACTGTTGGACAGTCAATTGCTTACTGGAAGTAGTACAAGTGGTCTTCCGACTTCCCCTCTGGGATGACGATCGACTCCCAGCAGCAACAACAGCAGCGCCAGCAGCAGTAGGCGTTACACTCAAGGATGCATCGGAGGAATCCCAGGCAGGAGAGGACTCGTCATACTTGCCAGTGACATGGCCTGCAGGACTATTGGCATTCCTGTGTAAGGTGGAAATTGACACTGAGGGAGTTGGTGGTGTGGTTTGCAGGAGCTTGGTTACAAGAGGAAGGGATTTAGTGGTCAGTGGACTGCTTCCGCTGTCATCCAAAGTTTTTGAACTTGTCACTGACTTATGATGAATGCGCTGCAGGTGACGTATAAGGGAGGATGTTCCGAGGTGGTTAACATCCTTACCCCTACTTATTACAGCTTGACAAAGGCAACGCACGGCTTGACACCTGTTGTCCGCACTTGTGTTTAAATAATTCCACACCGAAGAGGTAATTTTTTTTGTATTTTGACCAGGCATGTCAATGGCCATATTCGTCCCACGGACAACAGGTGTCTCCCCGGGTGCCTGACTTAAACAAACCACCTCACCATCAGAATCCTCCTTGTCAATTTCCTCCCCAGCACCAGCAACACCCATATCCTCATCCTGGTGTACTTCAACAGTGACATCTTCAATTTGACTATCAGGAACTGGACTGCGGGTGCTCCTTCCAGCACTTGCAGGGGGCGTGCAAATGGTGGAAGGCACAAGCTCTTCCCGTCCAGTGTTGGGAAGGTCAGGCATCGCAACCGACACAATTGGACTCTCCTTGGGGATTTGTGTGCTTTTGCCAGCTTAAGTCTTTTCATTTTTCTAGCGAGAGGATGAGTGCTTCCATCCTCATGTGAAGCTGAACCACTAGCCATGAACATAGGCCAGGGCCTCAGCCGTTCCTTGCCACTCCGTGTCGTAAATGGCATATTGGCAAGTTTACGCTTCTCCTCAGACGCTTTCAATTTAGATTTTTGGGTCATTTTACTGAACTTTTGTTTTTTGGATTTTACATGCTCTCTACTATGACATTGGGAATCGGCTTGGCAGACGACGTTGATGGCATTTCATTGTCTCGGCCATGACTAGTGGCAGCAGCTTCAGCACGAGGTGGAAGTGGATCTTGATCTTTCCCTATTTTAACCTCCACATTTTTGTTCTCCATTTTTTAATGTGTGGAATTATATGCCAGTATCAATAGCAATGGCCTACTACTATATATACTGCGCACAACTGAAATGCACCACAGGTATGGATGGATAGTGTACTTGATGACACAGAGGTAGGTACAGCAGTGGCCTACTGTACCGTACTGCTATATATATTATATACTGGTGGTAAGCAAACATTGCAAAACTGAAATGCACCACAGGTATGGATGGATAGTATACTAGACGACACAGAGGTAGGTACAGCAGTTGCCTACTGTACCGTACTGCTATATATATTATATACTGGTGGTCAGCAAACTGTGCAAAACTGAAATGCACCACAGGTATGGATGGATAGTATACTTGACGACACAGAGGTAGGTACAGCAGTAGCCTACTGTACCGTACTGCTATATATATTATATACTGGTGGTCAGCAAACTGTGCAAAACTGAAATGCACCACAGGTATGGATGGATAGTATACTTGACGACACAGAGGTAGGTACAGCAGTGGCCTACTGTACCGTACTGCTATATATATTATATACTGGTGGTCAGCAAACTGTGCAAAACTGAAATGCACCACAGGTATGGATGGATAGTATACTTGACGACACAGAGGTAGGTACAGCAGTGGCCTACTGTACCGTACTGCTATATATATTATATGCTGGTGGTCAGCAAACTGTGCAAAACTGAAATGCACCACAGGTATGGATGGATAGTATACTTGACGACACAGAGGTAGGTACAGCAGTGGCCTACTGTACCGTACTGCTATATATATTATATACTGGTGGTCAGCAAACTGTGCAAAACTGAAATGCACCACAGGTATGGATGGATAGTATACTTGACGACACAGAGGTAGGTACAGCAGTGGCCTACTGTACTGTACTGCTATATATATTATATACTGGTGGTCAGCAAACTGTGCAAAACTGAAATGCACCACAGGTATGGATGGATAGTATACTTGACGACACAGAGGTAGGTACAGCAGTGGCCTACTGTACCGTACTGCTATATATATTATATACTGGTGGTCAGCAAACTGTGCAAAACTGAAATGCACCACAGGCATGGATGGATAGTATACTTGACGACACAGAGGTAGGTACAGCAGTGGCCTACTGTACCGTACTGCTATATATATTATATACTGGTGGTCAGCAAACTGTGCAAAACTGAAATGCACCACAGGTATGGATGGATAGTATACTTGACGACACAGAGGTAGGTACAGCAGTGGCCTACTGTACCATACTCCTATATATTGTATACTGGTGGTCAGTAAAATTATGCACTGTACTCCTACTATATACTACAATGCAGCACAGATATGGAGTGTTTTTCAGGCAGACAACGTATACTGGTGGTCACTGGTCAGCAAAATTCTGCACTGTACTCCTCCTATATAATATACTGGTGGTCCCCAGTGCCCACAATAAAGCAGTGTGAGCACAGATATATGCAGCACACTGAGCACAGATATGGAGTGTTTTTCAGGCAGACAACGTATACTGGTGGTCACTGTCAGCAAAACTCTGCACTGTACTCCTCCTATATAATACAGCTGCTCCCCAGTTCCCACAATTAAGCAGTGTGAGCACAGATATATGCAGCACACTGAGCACAGATAAGGAGCGTTTTTTTCAGGCAGACAACGTATATACTGGTGGTCACTGTCAGCAAAACTCTGCACTGTACTCCTCCTATATAATACAGCTGCTCCCCAGTCCCCACAATTAAGCAGTGTGAGCACAGATATATGCAGCACACTGAGCACAGATAAGGAACGTTTTTTTCAGGCAGAGAAAGGATAAAACTGGTGGTCACTGATCAGCAAAACTCTGCACTGTACTCCTCCTATAATATACAGCTGCTCCCCAGTCCTCCCCACAATTAAGCAATAAAGCACAATCAAGTTCAACAATAAACGGAGAGGACGCCAGCCCCGTCCTCTCCCTAACATTTACAATGCACGAGTGAAAATGGCGGCGACGCGCGGCTGCTTATATAGAATCCGAATCTCGCGAGAATCCGACAGCGGGATGATGACATTCGAGCGCTCGGGCTAACCGAGCCATACGGGAGAATCCGAGTATGCCTCGGACCCGTGTAAAATGGGTGAAGTTCGGGGGGGTTCAGTTTCCGAGGAACCGAACCCGCTCATCACTAATTTATGCCAAATACGGTGGTAAGGCTTTGCCGTTACTTCTTTTCTAGCCTGAAGAAGTGTGGAAATGACTTCACTGGGAATACCCTTTCGGGCTAGGATATGGCGTTCAACCGCCACGCCGTCAAACGCAGCTGCGGTAAGTCTTGATACACGCCCGGATCTCGCTGTAACAGTTCCTCACGTAGAGGAAGAGGCCAGGGATCTTCTATGAGTAAAACTTGAAGAACTGGATACCAAGCCCTCCTTGGCAAGACCGGAACTTGTCACTTCTGTGAAAACTACTCGATGACGAGTGTATTTCTTCCGGATGGAGATCGCATCTGCAGAGGAAATCTATTTCTCCGTCATCTACATCTGGAACGAAGACCGCTAATATATCGTTTACATGTCTTTCCGCGCAGCGGAAAACTTCTTTGCGGCTTCTGCCATTGCCGCTTTGCTCCTTGTTCCGCCCTAGCGGCTTACTTACGCCACTGCTGTCAAATTGTCCGACAGACATAACACGGGCAGATCACGAAGAATATGTTTGTTGAAAATAGCTCTTAATTCAAGAAAACTTATTGGAAAGACTGCACCTCAGCCTCGGAGATCTTCATGCATGGACACCAGGATCAGACACGACAGGAGCGATATCCTGGCCATTAGGATTATATTCCGGTGCATGTGCAGGTGAGACCCGGACCACATTTCCAACTGGTCCAGTGAAAACCACTCTGGCATTTGACCTGGTCACCAAAAAGGCCTCTTAGGTCTTCTTCATCAACGGAACATATTGATGGATTGTCACTGCAAATCTGATCTGACTTTGGATCCTCAGACCTCTTTCCACAGGAAAACACAGAACCTCAACCGTTCAGTATCTACTCTGATACCCACCTCCGACATCCGCGTCGTTGGGAACAACAGCCATTCCCTGTGTCAAAGAACAGTCAGAGAGAAACAACTATTTGGAGCACTTGTTTCTTGACCTCACCGTAATCAGGGGAGCGTCTCAGTACAGAATAACAATGGCTCTTACTATTGAAAGAAAACCATCATACTGCCAACACTCCGGTGAGATGGCAAAGACAATCCTGGATATCAACCCAGGTAGGCTGAATGCTGAGAAAATGCATTTAAATCCTTTTTCTACCTTTACGTGCTGGAGCTCCCTGGCCTGAGAGATTCCATCCTGTAGTTCAACTTCGTAAGTAGAAGTCTTTGTTTCTGGTGGATGGGGAACCCAGGACCCCAGATGTTGTAGTGCAGAGCACGCTACCACTAGGCTACTCGAGTGGCTATATTTTTTTTTTTTAACAGGGACAGCAGGACAAAATCCTGAACCTGATGCAACTCTGATATGGCGTCGCGTATTACCTCCCCTTCCAGAGGGGAATCAGTAAGATCTATTTGAAAACTCAGTGAGGGGAATCATCTGTAAATTCCAGTATGTCCCCCTTTTGATTCTACTATTAACCCCCAGGTCCAAGTCCATTCCCGGACTGACGGAAGAGTATTAGACGAGTTCCCACCGGTGTGGGCTCCAGCAAGATAGACTCAGCGACATGCGGTTGATGTGGTAGAAACAGAAGACAATATCCGCTTCTGCGAACCTAACAAGGCTGCAGAGCTCTTACCTTTTCACCTTCCACTATCTGCACAGAAAGGGGAAAAAGAACTGTATCGAAACAGTTAAAATGACTGCATCCCACAAAAGAATGCGTCACCAACCCTTGTGAGGGAATCTAACTCACAAAGGTAGACTTACCAGTGGTATCCGCCGAGAGTGACTGAGGCATCCCCAAACAGCGGTACACCGTCACAGGGAAAAAAAACTCCAGTATCTCTCGGAGTCAGCCTCAGCATTCCTCCAGCCACACCTACTGCAGATGCACGGCAGCCTGCCGCAATGTTATAGAGAAGAACCAACATAAGGAACCTCCCCTCTCTCTTTAGGGTAATTCTATCGGATGTTTTTCCGAATACAAACACTCCCTCATGTGCATGTAATGAAAATAACTTCAAAGCATATAAGTAAAATATCACTTAGCTTCCTGTATACGATCCTTTGTGACAGGGCCCCGTGCCGAGTTGACTTTCACCGTATTCTATCCGCGGCGGGAAAAGAATAAACATTCGGACACCTTGAGAGGATCTGAGACCAACTCGTCACGGGCGACCTAGAGCTTCATCAACAGAGCGACCAGCACATGAGAAGGAATACTATTATTTCAGCATTCATTATAAATCATAATATGAATATACATATTTAAATACACATATACACATATATCATATATATATATATATATATATATATATATATATATCATACATATAAGTATTTTGTCTAGAACCCCAGGGTAAAAGAAATAATACAGCTGCGCCCGGGATTAACAGAGAATATAATGAACCATAGTTAATCAATTAATTGCACATGCAAATACAGGCCACCGAGTGTCAGATCAATTGAGCCCAATCAATATTGCACATAAATGTTTTAATATATAACAAAATAAAATTATATTTAAAATATACTGTGCACATACCTTTGAGAAAGTCACGTGGGTGTGACGAAACGCGTTAGGACTCCTCCCTATTTTCCCATCTGGGATACCTGCCACACGCAATTCCTCTGGTCAGATACCTAGAGGTTTGAACCGACACGGAAATTTTTGATTGGTGCCTATGAGACACAGCCAGCCGACCTCCGCTGCAGTACATCGGTCACATTATTCCATCTGACCCGGCGGGTCGGCGTGAGGTGATATAACTCCAGCTCGGCTCCCTCTCGCTACAGGACGGGTTTTCCGGTAAGAGCACTGCGAGGTGATCATCCAAGCCAGCGCAGTCTGGCGGTCACTATCTGCACTATCCGCAGGACGGGTTTGCCGGTAAGAGCATCACGAGGTGATCATCTAAGCCAGCGCAGTCTGGCGGTTACTATCTGCACCTTTCTTCCTGTTATTCAACCAAGGATCAGCGGTCTCAATATTGCCAATCAATCCAGCAGCTACATGAGGTGCGCTTAATCCAAACACCGGTTCCTATTTCACAACTATATCAGGTAACTTTACGGTGGGACGCCACACGTACCTGTCTTAGAGAACAAGCATTTCATATTATAGTTCCTTTGCACGAACGGTATTTTATCACAACAATAGTTATATACCTTATGGACTTGAAGAACTGAGATATCTGTTCAAATTAAGTAATCACCATACATTATTGTGGACTTTAAATTGATATCTTAGTTACTGTTTAAATTAATTGCGCAACAGTGTTTTTCAATGACTACGTTTCTTAATTGAGACAGGTCTGAGATACCATATATGCTATATTATTGTGTTCTTAATTGGACACACTTTTATGATTTATGTTTTATATGTTTTCTCTTTTGGCTTTTTTAAAGCATTATCAATTTGATACTGTGCACAGTATATTTTAAATATAATTTTATTTTGTTATATATTAAAACATTTATGTGCAATATTGATTGGGCTCAATTGATCTGACACTCGGTGGCCTGTATTTGCATGTGCAATTAATTGATTAACTATGGTTCATTATATTCTCTGTTAATCCCGGGCGCAGCTGTATTATTTCTTTTCCTTATATTTATACACAAACGTACAGAAGTTTGTTTGCAGCAGCGAACGGGAGATACAGAGGTGCGAACATTTTGGATGTACATGTGCATGTTTGCATATGTATATATGTACTTATATATCTAATTTTTCTTCATAAAATTAGCGCCTAGGTTTTTCGTTTTTCTAGAACCCCAGGGTCCCTAGTGACATTAATGTGTGCTGAATGTGTACGACCATGTACTGAATGCCCAAGTTGTGGATCTGACCAGGAAACCTTATGGTCGACATAAAACATAATATTTGTCGACAACAGGGAGTGGTAACAAGGTAAAAATAAAATTCTTACGACCCCGAGGGGTTCGAGGGAAGTATATACACATAAATGTAATATCATTCCCTCACAAATAAAACCACATCTGTGCTAGAGCTACATGTCCATGGAACCGTACCCTATACAGGTATAGGTTATTGACTTCATGTTAATTTACACCCAGTAATAACAGATGGTGCCGACAGGTCACCCACATACTACTGTGTCACCCATACAGTGTTTTCTTTTGAAAAAGCATACAACTACCGACCTGCTGACACTTGATCTACAGACCCAAGTACCATCAGGAGTCGGCAATGCCGACAGAGGGATTCCCATAGCCAGCTCGTGGCAGAGTACACACACATGTCGACACATGTGTACTATAAGCTATCATGGGTATATGTGACAGGGAAAACACAGAATACACTTACAACTCATTAACTAACACGCACATTATATTGTATAGTGCTATATTTTCCTATTTTGCACTAAAATCACCTTGCACCCCCCCCCCCCCCTCGTTTTCCACTGTTAGCTGCCTAACAGTGCTTTATGGCGGGGACATGAGGAGAAAATGGTGCTGTAACAAGTTGTTGTTACAAGTTGCTAAGCCCCGCCCCCTCTCAGCGCGCTTCAGCCCCTCTAATATTATTCATATTTATACTGGCGGGGGTCCCTATACAGTGCCTATGCACTGTATACATCTTTTGCCAGTGTCAGGAAAGAGGTATATTGCTGCGCCCCCCCTGCGCCCTGCACCCTTGTAGAACCGTTGGTGTGTGGGAGCAATGGCGCGCAGCGCGACCGCTGCGCGGTACCTCCGAGACCTGAAGTCTTCTGCCGTCACTGAAGTCTTCTTTTCTTCCAATACTTACCCGGCTTCTGTCAAATCACTGAAATTATTCGTTCTAATCAATGGTATTATTGGTCCAAATCACTGGAAGAAAATGACAAAATCACTGGAATTATTTGTTCTAATCAATGGTGTTATTGGTCCAAATCACTGGAAGAAAATTACAAAATCACTGGAATTATTAGTTCTAATCAATGGTATTATTGGTCCAAATCACTGGAAGAAAATGGAATAGATGGATACTTGCAGTGACACAGAGCTGCAAGATACAGCAATGGCCTACTGTACAACTATATACTGTTAGTCACCAAAATACTGCACTGTAATACTATATATACTGCTCACAAAAATGCCGCACAGATATGGAATGGATACTTGCAGTGACACAGAGCTGCAAGATACAGCAATGGCCTACTGTACAACGATATACTGTTAGTCACCAAAATGCTGCACTGTAATACTATATATATACTGCTCACAAAAATGCAGCACAGATATGGAATGGATACTTGCAGTGACACAGAGCTGCAAGATACAGCAATGGCCTACTGTACTGTACTACTATAATTATTATATAGATAACAGATATAAAGTTACATTGTGAGGGAATCCAGTATACGTTCTGTCACCGGGTACCAGTGAATGACCACATCATGTATATCGGTGACAGATATAAAGTTACATTGTGGGGGAATCCAGTATACGTTCTATCACCAGGTACCAGTGAATGACCACATCATAGAAACATAGAAACATAGAATTTGATGGCAGATAAGAACCACTTGGCCCATCTAGTCTGCCCCTTTTTTATTTTATCCTTTAGGCAATCTCAACCCTTTTTTAACCTTAATTCTTTGTAAGGATATTCATATGCCTGTCCCAAGCATGTTTAAATTGCACTACAGTCTTAGCCTCTACCACCTCTGTATATAGGTGACAGATATAACGTTACATTGTGGGGGAATCCAGTATACGTTCTGTCACCAGGTACCAGTGAATGGCCACATCATGTATATAGGTGACAGATATAAAGTTACATTGTGGGGGAATCCAGTATACGTTCTGTCACCAGGTACCAGTGAATGGCCACATCATGTATATAGATGACAGATATAAAGTTACATTGTGGGGGAATCCAGTATACGTTCTGTCACCAGGTACCAGTGAATGGCCACATCATGTATATAGGTGACAGATATAAAGTTACATTGTGGGGGAATCCAGTATACGTTCTGTCACCAGGTACCAGTGAATGACCACGTCCATAGGTGTGCGCAGGGGGGGTGCCTGGTGCGCACAGGCACCCCCTAATGTCTGGCACCCCGATCTCACATGCCTGAGGCAGCGATAGCCGATCAGGCTGATTACTGTCCCCTCTGCGCTGCATCCTGTCAGGACTGCATTACTGACCGGACGCCTGGGTTAATCAAGGGTGCCACTGCCACCAGCTTTCAAACTCCCGGCTCCACCTCCATGTACAAAAACAACGTGATGTGATTACATCATGCTGCTCGCACGCCCACCCGCCGCCACATGCCCACCTTTCTCCTTCTATGATATGCCAACGCCAGCCACAGATGAGGAGCAGCATGCAGCCAGCGTTCCTCTTAGGAAGACAAATTCAATACTGGCTGGCAGTCGGCAGCAGCATTGACATGTCACTAGTTTTTCCAGCAGCAGCAGTACTAGTCTGCGAGGGATCAGTACTACATCCCACTGGACGGGATCCCGGTGGTCGAAATACCGACACTGGAATCCCGACCAGCAGAATCCCGACAGGGGTGGCGAGCAGAACGCAGCCCCTTGCGGGCTTGCTACGCTCACCACGCTGCGGGCACGGTGCCTCGCTACACTCGGCACACTATTTTATTCTCCCTCTATGGACACCCACGGAGGGAGAATATGTCGAGATGGTGCTGGTCGGGATTCCGGTGTCAGAATTTAGACCGCCGGGATTCCATCCGGCGGGATCATGACCGCATCCCGTCTGCGACTGTCCGTGTCAGTGAGTTACTGCAGCTTGCAGGGGAAAGAGAGGGGGAGCCAGACCAGGCTGAGGAGGAGCAGTGTAATTGCAGCGAGTGCCATCAGGGGTGCTTATTTGGTGCACACCACAACATCTGACAATGTATCTGCTTTATTAGGATCGGTACAAGGGTGGATATTTTATATTGCATTGACTGTCAATAGATGGTGCTAGACACGCCCAAAAGGCAGTGCTAGACACACCCCTCCAATGGTGCACCCCCTAATAAAATGTGCTGCGCACGCCTATGACCACGTCATGTATATAGGTGACAGATATAAAGTTACATTGTGGGGGAATCCAGTATACGTTCTGTCACCAGGTACCAGTGAATGACCACATTATGTATATAGATGACAAATATAAAGTTACATTGTGGGGGAATCCAGTATACGTTCTGTCACTAGGTACCAGTGAATGGCCACATCATGTATATACTTATACTGGTGGTCCCCAGTCCCCACAATGCAGCACACTGATCAGATATTTGCAGCACACTGAGCACAGATATTTGCAGCACACTGAGCACAGATATGGAGCGTTTTCAGGCAGAGAACGTAGATATTTTCAGCACACTGAGCATAGATTATTTGCTGCACACTAAGCACAGATATTTGCAGCACATTGAGCACAGATTACGGAGCTTTTCAGGGAGAGAACGCTGCCACGTCCTCTCCGTTCAATCTCCAATGCATGAGTGAAAATGGCGACGACGTGCGGCTCCTTATATAGAATACGAATCTCGCGAGAATCCTACAGCGGGATGATGACGTTCGGGCGCGTTCTGGTTAACCGAGCAAGGCGGGAAGATTCGAGTCTGCCTCGGAACCGTGTAAAATGGGTGAAGTTCGGGGGGGTTCGGATCCCGAGGAACCGAACCCGCTCATCTCTAATATATATTTCTCTTACGTCCTAGAGGATGCTGGGGACTCCGTAAGGACCATGGGGTATAGACGGGCTCTGCAGGAGATAGGGCACCTAAAAAGAACTTTGACTATGGGTGTGCACTGGCTCCTCCCTCTATGCCCCTCCTCCAGACCTCAGTTAGATCTTGTGCCCAGAGGAGAATGGGTGCACTGCAGAGAGCTCTCCAGAGTTTTCTGTGGAAAAAAAATTTTGTTAGGTTTTTAATTTTCAGGGAGTCCTGTTGGCAACAGGCTCCCTGCATCGTGGGACCGAGGAGAGAGAAGCAGAGCTGGCTTGTCAAGTTGGGCACTGCTTCTAAGGCTACTGGACACCATTAGCTCCAGAGAGAGTCGTAACACAGGTCTCACCTGGGGTTCGTCCCGGAGCCGTGCCGCCGTCCTCCTCACAGATGCCGAAGGTAGAAGCGGATAGAGAAGACAGAAGACATCTTAGGCGGCAGAAGACATCAGATCTTCATGAGGTAAGGCGCGCAGCGGTAAGCTGTGCGCCATTGCTCCCAGTCACACACACAAAGAGCAGCACTGAAGGGTGCAGGGCGCAGGGGGGGGGCACCCTGGGCAGCAATAAACCTCACATTTTGGCACAATACAGTGGCATTAGACTGCAGAGGCAGTAAATCGCTGATCCCCCGCCATTTTATTGAAAAATCACTGGGACCGTAGCCCGCCATCGGGTGGGCAGGGCTTGATCCTCAGCACTAACCAGCGCCATTTTCTCCACAGAAGCTGCATGAGAAAGAAAACGCTGGCTCCCTGGTCTCTCCCCTGCTGAACACAGGCTGGAAAAAAGAGGAGGGGGGCACTTTGGCGACGCAGTGAGTGGGAATTGACATAATATATATAAAAAAGCGCTATCTGGATATATATATATTTTCTTCCAGTGTTGTTAAGCGCTGGTGTGTGCTGGCATACTCTTTCTCTGTCTCTCGTTAGGACCTGGTTAGGGTTTTGTCCCCTTATAGGTTAATCCCTGTGTGTGTGGGGTGTCGGTACGTGTGTGTCGACATGTCTGAGGCGGAAGGCTTCTCCAAGGATGAGGTGAAGCAAATGAGTGGTGTGTCCCCGTCGGTTGTGCCGACTCCAGATTGGATGGACATGTGGCATACGTTGCATGCAAGTGTGGCATCTTTACATAAAAGGCTTGATAAGGCTGGTTTAGGGGGGACATCAGGCGGTCAATCCTCAGATTGGACCGACTCACAGGGCCCGTCGGGGTCTCAAAAGCGTCCCTTAACACAAGATACTACTACCGACACGGATTCTGATTCCAGTGTAGACTATGACGAAGTAAAATTGCACCCTAGGGTTACTAAAACCATTCAGTGCATGATTGTGGCAATAAGGGATGTGTTGCATATTGTGGATGAACCCTCGGTCCCCGACACAAGGGTACACATGTTTAAGGAAAAGAAAGAGATTATTAATTTTCCCACATCTCATGAATTAAATGAGTTCTTTGGAAAAGCTTGGGAGACTCCGGATAAGAGATCGCAGATCCCCAAAAGAATTTTTATGGCATACCCTTTCCCTAAGCAGGACAGGGAGATTTGGGAATCACCCTCCACTGTGGACAAGGCCCTGACGCGCTTGTCCAGGAAAGTGGCGCTACCGTCTCCTGACACAGCGGCCCTTAAGGACCCTGCAGATCGCAGGCAAGAAACTACATTAAAGGGTATTTATTCTCATACGGGTGCTGTGTTAAGACCGACGATTGCGTCGGCATGGGTGTGTAGCGCAATTGCAGCTTGGACAGATGAGCTGACAGATCAATTTGATACTATGGATAAGGATACTATATTCCTAACTCTAGCCCATATAAAAGACGCTGTCTTATTTATGAGGGATGCTCAAAGGGACATTGGATTGCTAGCTTCTAGGGCCAATGCCATGTCTATCTCAGCGAGAAGATCCTTATGGACTCGCCAATGGACGGGTGATGCGGATTCCAAAAAACATATGGAAGTACTACCCTATAAGGGTGATGTATTGTTTGGGGATGGGCTGACGGACCTGGTTTCCACAGCTACAGCAGGTAAATCAAATTTTTTACCATATATTCCCCAACAGCAAAAGAAAGCAACACCCTATCAGATGCAGTCCTTTCAGTCGCACAAGTCCAAAAGAGGTCGGGGATCCTCTTTCCTCGCCAGAGGTAAGGGCAGAGGCAAGAGAGCACCTGCTTCGGCAGGTGCCCAGGAACAAAAGTCCTCCCCGGCTGCTCCAAAAACCACAGCATGACGCTGGGACTCCCCTGAGGGAGTCCGCACCGGTGGGGGCACGTCTTCGACTTTTCAGTCAGGCCTGGTTCAGTTCGGACCTGAATCCCTGGGTGTTGGAAATAGTTTCCCAAGGTTACAAATTGGAATTCGAGGATGTGCCCCCGAGCCGATTTTTCAAATCGGCCCTACCAGCTTCCACATCAGAAAGGGATGTAGTGTTAGCTGCAATTCAAACGCTGTGTATACAGCAAGTGATAATCAAGGTTCCCCTGCACCAGCAGGGAAGAGGTTACTATTCAACCCTATTTGTGGTCCCGAAACCGGACAGTACGGTCAGACCGATTTTAAATATGAAATCCCTAAACCTGTACATAAAAAGATTCAAATTCAAAATGGAATCTCTCAGAGCAATAATAGCCAACATGGAGGAGGGGGAGTTTATGGTGTCTCTGGACATAAAGGATACGTACCTTCATGTCCCCATATATGCCCCCCATCAGGAATACCTGAGATTCGCTGTACAGGATTGTCATTACCAATTTCAGACGTTGCCGTTTGGACTTTCCACGGCCCCGAGGATTTTCACCAAGATAATGGCGGAAATGATGGTGGTCCTGCACATGCATGGAGTCACAATTATCCCATACTTGGACGATCTCCTGATAAAAGCGAGATCAAGGGAGAAATTGCTGAGCAGTGTGGCGCTCTCTCTGAGAGTGCTCCAGCAACACGGTTGGATTCTAAATCTACCGAAGTCACAGTTGATTCCGACAACTCGTCTACCGTTCCTAGGTATGATACTGGATACGGAACAAATGAAGGTCTTTCTCCTAATAGAGAAAGCCCAAGACATCCAGAACATGGTCAGAGACCTGCTAAAACCGAAAAGGGTGTCAGTTCACCAATGCACTCGAGTTCTGGGGATAATGGTGGCTGCCTACGAGGCCATTTCTTTCGGAAGGTTCCATGCAAGGACTTTTCAATGGGACCTTCTGGACAAGTGGTCCGGGTCCCATCTGCACTTACATCGGAAAATAACTCTGTCCCCAGGAACCAGAGTGTCCCTCCTGTGGTGGTTGCAAAGTGCTCACCTGCTGGAGGGTCGCCGGTTCGGGATTCAGGACTGGATCCTGGTTACCACGGACGCGAGCCTCCGAGGATGGGGAGCGGTCACACAGGGAAAGAATTTTCAGGGTCTTTGGTCAGACCAGGAGTCCTGTCTACACATCAATGTGTTGGAACTCAGGGCCATTTACAACGGTCTTCGACAAGCGGAGAGTTTTCTTCGAAACCTACCGGTTCTGATTCAATCAGACAATGTCACAGCAGTGGCTCATGTGAATCGCCAAGGCGGGACAAGAAGCAGAGTCGCAATGGCGGAAGCCACAAGGATACTTCGCTGGGCGGAAAATCATGTAAGCGCTCTGTCGGCTGTCTTCATTCCGGGAGTGGACAACTGGGAAGCAGACTTCCTCAGCAGACACGATCTCCATACAGGAGAGTGGGGACTTCATCAAGAAGTCTTTGCAGACGTAACACGTCTTTGGGGAACTCCTCAAATAGACATGATGGCGTCACGCCTCAACAAAAAAACTTCGGAGGTATTGCGCAAGGTCTCGGGACCCTCAGGCAGTAGCAGTAGACGCACTGGTAACACCGTGGGTGTTCGAATCAGTCTACGTGTTTCCTCCTCTTCCTCTCATCACAAAAGTGTTGAGGATCATAAGACGAAGAAGAGTACAGACGATACTCGTTGTCCCAGACTGGCCTCGAAGGGCCTGGTACTCGGATCTACAAGAGATGATCACAGGAGAACCCTGGCCTCTTCCTCTGAGGGAAGACCTGTTGCAGCAGGGGCCCTGTGTATTTCAAGACTTACCGTGGTTACGTTTGACGGCATGGCGGTTGAACGCCGAATCCTAGCAAAAAAGGGGATTCTGGAAGAGGTCATCCCTACTTTAATAAAGGCTAGGAAGGAGGTGACGATAAAACATTATCACCGTATCTGGCGAAAGTATGTGTCTTGGTGTGAGACCAAGAATGCACCTACGGAAGATTTTCATCTGGGTCGTCTTCTCCACTTCCTACAGACAGGAGTGGATATGGGCCTGAAATTAGGCTCGGTTAAGGTACAGATTTCGGCCCTCTCGATTTTCTTTCAGAAGGAATTGGCTTCTCTTCCAGAAGTCCAGACATTTGTAAAGGGAGTTCTGCACATCCAGCCCCCTTTTGTGCCTCCAGTGGCACCATGGGACCTGAACGTGGTGTTGCAGTTCCTAAAATCACATTGGTTTGAACCGCTTAACAAGGTTGAGTTGAAATTTCTTACCTGGAAGGTGGTCATGTTGTTGGCCTTAGCATCAGCAAGGCGAGTGTCAGAATTGGCGGCTCTTTCACACAAGAGCCCCTACTTGATTTTTCATGTGGATCAAGCTGAATTGAGGACACGTCCGCAATTTTTGCCTAAAGTGGTTTCGTCGTTCCATATGAATCAACCTATTGTGGTGCCTGTGGCTACCGGTGACCTGGAGGATTCCAGATCCCTGGACGTAGTCAGGGCCTTAAAGATTTATGTAGCCAGGACGGCTAGAATTAGGAAAACAGAGGCTCTGTTTGTCCTGTATGCGGCCAATAAGATTGGCGCTACTGCTTCAAAGCAGACTATTGCTCGCTGGATCTGTAATACGATTCAGCAGGCTCACTCTACAGCTGGATTGCCGGTACCAAATTCGGTTAAGGCCCATTCCACTAGGAAGGTGGGCTCTTCTTGGGCGGCTGCCCGAGGCGTCTCGGCTTTACAAACTTTGCCGAGCGGCGACTTGGTCGGGGTCAAACACTTTTGCTAAATTCTACAAGTTTGATACCCTGGCTGATGAGGACCTAGCATTTGCTCAGTCGGTGCTGCAGAGTCATACGCACTCTCCCGCCCGATTGGATGCTTTGGTATAAACCCCATGGTCCTTACGGAGTCCCCAGCATCCTCTAGGACGTAAGAGAAAATAAGATTTTAAACCTACCGGTAAATCTATTTCTTCTAGTCCGTAGAGGATGCTGGGCGCCCGTCCCAGTGCGGAAACTCTGCAAGACTTGTATATAGTTGTTGCTTACATAAGGGTTATGTTACAGTTGACATCGGTCTTGGACCGTTACTGTTGTTTTTGTTCATACTGTTAACTGGATATGTATGTTCCAGGTTACATGGTATGATTGGTGTGGGCTGGTATGAATCTTGCCCTTGGATTGCTAAATCCTGCCTTGTATTGTCCATCTCCTCTGGGCACAGTTCTCTAACTGAGGTCTGGAGGAGGGGCATAGAGGGAGGAGCCAGTGCACACCCATAGTCAAAGTTCTTTTTAGGTGCCCTATCTCCTGCGGAGCCCGTCTATACCCCATGGTCCTTACGGAGTCCCCAGCATCCTCTACGGACTAGGAGAAATAGATTTACCGGTAGGTTTAAAATCTTATTATATATATATATATATATATATATATATATATATATATGTATAGTCCTCCAATTCGGTCGGCACTCTGATCCTAAAGGCTGTCGAAGTAAAAAAAAGATTACATAAAAAGAACATACAAACTACACACATTATGAGTCGCTATACTTGTAAATACGCGCAGCAAGCACAGCAATATATGGTAACACACGCATTTACATGGACATGCCACAGAGATGGATTCGACACTTATTTCATGCAGTACATAATTATAATAATATCAAGCGCCAGACATCATGGTGATTTAAAACTATATAATGAAGTAATGTCATGTATGTGTATTATTTGAACGAAACCAGATACACCTGTCATATTTGGTATTAAAGCAAGCAGATTAATGTGTAGATTCATTTGATACTTGTTATTAAGTTGTAGGACATTGCCACAAATAATTATGATTAAATGTATGTAAGCTAACATCACTTTTATTAGAACAATAGATATTCCAAACAGGTAGTGGACAGGAAGCTCAGGCCAGCCCCTTTGGACGTCCCCAAGGCTGAACCTGATTAGCATATACAAAGAGACTAGTGACTCATCATGAATGAGTAAGTTCCCTGCCCCAAAAACTAGATAACACATTGCTGATCACACAGGAGCTCAGTTGCTGTTTTGGTCTGAGACGATGATGGAGTTATTGCCAGATCAGTTCCTGTATTTATTTGCTGAGAAAAAGAGAGAGATATTAAGAGGAGGATGCATTGAAAGATATGGTAATTGTATCGCTGGCCTGTAACTGTATGTAACTGTAACTGTATGTTTTAACTGCTTACTGTGTGAGTTGTAATTATGTAATTATAGGTATACTGTACTTTGTAATATATTGAATCCATATCCTTTTAATAACAAATATATACATCAATGAGCTTTGGAACTCAGATAATGTGTGGGTGTATTGTTTTCTCTTATGGGATGCAGTGTTTTGCAATGTACAGCGCACTTTTATCGTATATGGTAATAAGATGCGCCTGGCGTCTGCAGTATATATTAGAGTGGACATTTTAAATATTTGTGAGAAAGCAATTTGGCATTCACAGATGGGGGCTCTTACGGGATATCAGGGTCTTAATGATGCACTGTACATTACAAACGCGGCTGTAATCGACCGGCTCCGATGGACACATCGCGACGCTGATGAAAATAACATCCACGTGTATTGTTGTGATATCAGTAAGCCAATGATATGAAATTTCAAAGAACAATGCGTTTCTCATAATATTTAAGATGCTAAAATGTCTTTTTATTGTTGCAAAACAAAGTTCAAATAAGTCATATTGTGTTTGATTCAGATTGGATTTTTTATCTGTTAAGTAGGTTTAAAAGTATATTTAAAAGTTGTTGCATAGCCTTGATATAGTTTTTTTTTTAACTCAGGCCTAAAATAACTTCTGGTGCTTGTATAATGTGTGATTTCTTTGTGACAAAGGAAGCCACATGGTCTGTCCTCCATTTTGGACTAACCACATGGCATGTCCACCATTTTGTGTAAACCTCATGGATGTGGAAGGGGAGGAGCAGTGGCCATTTTAGGAAGGTCATTTTCTAAATAGCTGATTTTCAGTCTGCTCAGAACAATCAGTTTGGCTTGGGGTAAAAAAATTGCACACAGATAGAAAAAGGAAAGAAAGGGTTTTGGGTTTTTTTCTTCTCTTTTTCCTTCCAAGACTTGTAGAATCTGCTTGCTATAGGATAGCCATTAAAATGCAAATTAACCTGTGTAACTGCTTTTTTTTTTAGCAGTGGAAAAGCAAATAGCTTTGCTATGCAAATAAGAGGTAAGGTGTCTCATAGGAGACCAGTGAATGGTACATATATATAATATTATAATTATGTGTATATTTATATCAGTGTATGTTCTGCAAGATAGCTATCCAATCTGAATCACATCATTTAAATTATTGATTATTGCTAGAGTCATTATAGATCTGTGTGAAATAGGATACATTTGTTGCTATATAGGTAAATTTGAAATAACAGTATTTTAAGGAAGTAAGTGTAAAGACACAAACGCAGGTCTGCATAAAAGTTTATACAGAACAAGTTGTTTCTAGTGGGCAATAGTAATTAGTATTGTTCACATTTATAGAGCTGTGTGATTTGTTTTATTGCGGATGCAGGGTTTTGTACACGTGTCTCGGACAAAGTACAGGACTGCGCACGCAGCGTAAGAGACACGCACGGTCGCGTGTTTACGCAAAGTGCGTAAGAATGCGGGCACTAAGTACAAATTACACAATAGTGATGTTTAGTTCAAAGGTGGGATAGTAGACATTTAATACAATAGCACAAAACTACCCGGTTTCTAAAGCAGATTAGTATAAAACTTTTGTTTAAACTGTATTGCCTCTGGGGTAAAGCTGCCTATCTGAATGAATTGAAATTTTCTGTACAGAAAAACCAAAGTGTATTTGAGTGAGCGAACGTAGGAGTGAGTGGATATTGAACCCAGGGAATTCGGGATACCGTAGTGTGGTACATCAAGTAAGTGGAGGCTTGGTGGCGTGAGGCGGCTGACTCACGTTAATATAGATTGAAATACGCAAATCGTGTGTAGATTTGCAGAGGAGCGTAATAGGGAATTGTGCATCATGTAGTATTGAAGTATAAAGGTTTTTTGTTACGCTCCGAGCTGTGGGTCACAGTTTGTACATTGACCCATGGTTGTACGGCAGATAGGTAACAAGTACCTATACGCTGTGCGATTGGACTGCGCGTTTCTGGGTGCGATACATAGCGCAACTTGATACCCCTTTTACGAGTTTTTGCGTAAAATCGCGGTATCATTAGCGCTGTATAGAGCATACGCAAGCGTGATTTGTGCATAAAAAAAGTGTATAGGGAGTTTTCGCTGGTCTCTCTCAGGAAAATCTAAAGCGGCGGATATTTACTGGAAAAGGTAAGTCACTCCTAACACTTCCAGTAAATAGAAACCAATAGGGCCTCACTGGGTTCACTATTGGAGTGAGTCGTGGTACTCAGCGGAGAAGGAGCGAGTGAAAGCACTAGGTGTCTTTCACCATCTATCTGCGGTGTGCATTGGGGATTGCATTTATTGGCAAAAAGTCTGCGATGGGATCCAATTGCACGAGCAGTGGGCGTTTGGTAGCTAGGGTTCAGGCTGAAGAAGAGTTGGGACCGAGAAGGTCAGACTCGGGACCGAGAAGGTCAGAATTGCGACCAAGAGGGTCAGCAAGGTTTATTATGTGTGAAAAGTATGGTTCACACACGGAGGCTTTTTGCAATGAATGGGTACGTATGACTGACAAAGATAGGGTACCATTCCCTAAGGTGAGCAGCTTTGAACCAGAAGTATTGCAGAACTTAGGGATAAGAATATGTCTGAAAAAATCCGAAAACAAAGGGTCAGACATACAAATTGTTTAAACCTGTGGCAGCAAGGGGGGTTGGTGAGTTTGATCCTAAGGTATTGCAGGTGGTATGTCTAACCAAAGTCATATAAGACAAGAATGGAAATAAAAGAACTGTTTGAACTTGTAGCAACAAATAAACAAGTAGGAAAAAAAAAGAGAATGCAAGTACACCGCCATATGTAGATGTGGAAGCAGTTACGGCCAGCATACAAACTATAGAAAATAATAAAAATATGAAAAATATGACTGTAACCTATATACTGTATGTACTAATGAATGTTGAAGTTTTATTTAGGAGGAGAAGGTGACCTGATTGTTTTCAGCCATTTCTCATGTACCCAGAGGAGTATCCAACCGGTAAAAGAAGAGCAGTAGCCTGTGGGGGAAGTGGCTGAGACCAGTGGAACAGGTAAGTATGGTATCATTCGTGTACATATACAGTAAAACCCAAAAATAAAACAAAAAAAATCAAGAAAGTAACGTCAGAAATGGAGAAAAAACCTGTCCGCACATTAGTATTTGCCAGTAGGAAAGCGGACAGAGACAAGGTAACCCCCGGGTATTTCTTTCAGTTACCATATAAGAAGTATTCATTCCTAGTAATGCCCCTAGTAAAGATGAGCTCGGAAATGTTTGTTGGACCATGTACAGACCCTTAATACAGGATAAGAAGGATTGAATGAATACTTCGCATGACCTAGAAGCTTGTTAAACTTTTTTTTTTTTGTTGGTCTCTTGCAGTAATAGAAAACTCTCCATCTGGATAAGACCACTGGTAAACACTAATTCGGCAAATGGGAGGTGGCTGTATCTGTGCAAATGGACGGGCTCAATAAGGCATTGAGTGTCAGGGTGCAGACTTCTTTGCAAAATTGGAAAGGGGTCACAGTAGCTAATCTTAGATAGTGTGCTATTGAACATCACAAGAATAGTGCTAGGCGCAGAGAACAACAGGTGGAGAGGTTGAGGACGGTAAGTATACTGGCACATACAGGAAAGACCCATCAGTACAAACCCCAGATCCCTAATGGTCAATAATATGTTACACTTGTAGGAAGGAAGGGCATTTTGCCAGAGATTGTAGGAGTAGTAGGACACATAGTCAATATAGACCCCCTAGACAGAAAACACAAGCCACATTATTAAACACATAGACGGGACCAAGGGACATATAGTAAGGAATCATAAGCCATACAGAAAACACAGATTCGGCTAATGGGAAGAACAAAATAAATGCAACATTACCCTTTGACAAAACTTGCTGGGGTTAAGATGGGGCCTCTAAACTTTTGCTTCTTTTTCCTAGCAGAAATGGCCCCTGATTAACTTAATTTTGTTAGATATGATATACATATACTGTGCTCCCGCTCAGGAAGTACAAAGTATGTTAGACACCCACGAAGACTAATGTCGCATTCTACTGTTCTAGATGCATGTCCATCACAGGTAGAGGAAATTATCTCACAGATACCGGGTTCCCTATGAACTTAGGATGGACAGGACACTGGATTGATGGCTGGGATAGTCCCAATAGCGATACGACAAACACAGAAACATTTTTTAAGGGGAGTAGACCAAGTAGAGAATCACTTCTCCGTAGTGCCCAATCCAGTTGTCAAATTTTTATAAAATCTTCACCTCTACAAACTCATCTGTCACCAACCTCTATTCTGTTTCCCTACAGTTTCCTCTTCATCTTTTGCGTTCACACAGGGTGGTACAATAAATGGACCCAAGTACAGTTCAAACTCCACATGCCTAGGTCCTTCAGAGTTCTGCCCGTACCCAGTATATCTCATCAGCACGATAACACCAGTATTACTGCAGTGTGCCTTGTCATGCACAAAGGTTGGAGAATGGGAATACTGGTGAAGGGAAATTTTGTATAGACACTGATATGCCTGTTGGTTAATGGCAAACCTGACATTTTCTTTTTTATTTTCTTCTTCTTTCTCTCCTCTAGAGATGTTTTTTTTTTTTTTTTGGAGTTATGCTCATGGTACTCTACATTGCAAACACACGATAGTTAAATTAAGATACAAAAAAATTTGTGTTCCCTACAGGAAAAGGCAGTCTGGAGGACAGAGGGGTATGGCCAGGAGTCCTCAGGACTGTGGACAGGTGGACACGGTAAGCCAGTAGCCCCCAGAGCATACCTTCCAAGTCTAGCTGAGGTGGCACACAGTATGACTCATCTAGGCAAAGAGGGTAAGTGCAGGCTGATGAGAGCCTACTGGTGTGCGCCAGGATTCTATTCTCATGCAGGTAAAAGAGCAATGACCTGTCTTGCTTGCTTGAGGAAGAATATTGGTAAAGCAATACCAACTGAGCCATCCCATATCCCTCCTGCAGACGGATCTTTTCAGGAAATACAAATCGACTTCGTACAGTTAACACCCTTTAGGAATTATTGTTATGTATTGGTGTGCACTGATGTTTTCTCAAACTGGGTAGAGGCATTTCCTGCCGCCACGGATGCTGCTGTGTTTACCGCAAATAAAAAAAATTGTGCAGAAATGTGTGTGTAGATAATGGTACCCCTAGAAGTAGGAGCAAAGCTTGAAATTGTACTATTGTGATCATAGATACTGCCACTAGTATTATGTAGCTTCGGAACCACTCCCAGATCTTCACTCAACGAATCACCATCTTCGAAATTTGTTTTTGTTTTGGTATTTGTGTTTTTTGGTTGTTTTTGGAAAACAACCTCATGTCATGATTGATCCGCACAATGATCATAAATACACCAATGAGGTGACAGTACAGTACCTTATTGAGATGAGCCAGCATTTGAGAACTTGACAAAAGAACTTGAAACTGTTGATTGCTGGTATGCCAAATGCTAACTGTCTTGATTGTGAACCAAGAGACTGTGTGATTGTTCTTACGCTCAGGTTGCCTAATAGACAGGTGGGAAGGACCATACCAAGTTTTGTTGACAGCACTATCCCAGTGAAAGTAGCCGAGAGAGAGACTTGGGTCCACGATTCCCATTGCAGGAAAATCGGTAGTCCGGAAGGAACTTGTAAATGGAGTGAGATCGCAAAAGTATCACCAGAGACTCTGTTCCGTGAAGACTGAGAGGCGGCACTGTTGAACACTACCTGAGCGTACTAAAGGATTGCAGAAAGACCAGTCATTGTAATTGATTTGTTATGAACAAGAGTTGTTTTGTTCTATTTCTCTTTTCTCTCTTTCCCGCTGACAAACATTTTCTTTCAGGATATTCTATTTTTGCGAGGTTTTTTTTATGAGGAGTCGAGTGTGGGACTGGAACTGGTTCTGGAGGAAGGAGTGATTTCCTTATAGGATCCCAGGATTAGCCGATCAGTTTGTTAAAGTGAGAGAAAAATCAAAGTTCTAGTAGTTATGGAGTTCAGAGGTAATCATGAACAATCAGACAATGGCTATTCACACATTGCAGATAAAGAGCTCATTAATATATGTGGAAGAAAGGTTTATGAGTGGCTCTCCCTGAACTCCGAAGGTTTATGTTATTTAGGAAGGACATTACTTATAACCCTTGTTCAATTATTAAACAGACCTAGCATACATTCCAGAAATGGAAACAATGTTCAGAAAATGATAGGAATATGTAGATCATGAAAATTTTATATGTCACTGTCACGATTTGTTTGTGTCTTCTTCATCTACCCAGCAGAACCTCAATCGAATCCAAACATCAGTGTACAAAGACGTAGGTACATGTATGTGTAAAATGTTCGTCGCAAATCAGACATTATAGGCCAAAGCACTGTCCCAGCATACTCTATAGGTTGAATGTTGTCCCACACCCAACCAGTGGTCCCGTGACCGCCGAGTGCATATAGAGGATGTCTCGTCCTCCTCCCTGTCTTCCCCAAATATAGACAAGTGTCTGATTTGCAAAATTAATACATACTTGTGTCTAGGTCACCGATTATTGTATGAAATATTTTTTTTCTTATGTTAATAATTGATGGAAGTTATTGTTTGCTGCCAAAGGGTGGACTGTCGAAGTAAAAAAAAAGATTACATAAAAAGAACATACAAACTACACACATTATGAGTCGCTATACTTGCAAATACGCGCAGCAAGCACAGCAATATATGGTAACACACGCATTTACACGGACATGCCACAGAGATGGATTCGACACTTATTTCATGCAGTACATAATTATAATAATATCAAGCGCCAGACATCATGATGATTTAAAATTATATAATGAAGTAATGTCATGTATGTGTATTATTTGAACGAAACCAGATACACCTGTCATATATGGTATTAAAGCAAGCAGATTAATGTGTAGATTCATTTGATACTTGTTATTAAGTTGTAGGACATTGCAACAAATAATTATGATTAAATGTATGTAAGCTAAAATCACTTTTATTAGAACAATAGATATTCCAAACAGGTAGTGGACAGGAAGCTCAGGCCAGCCCCTTTGGACGTCCCCAAGGCTGAACCTGATTAGCATATACAAAGAGACTAGTGACTCATCATGAATGAGTAAGTTCCCTGCCCCAAAAACTAGATAACACATTGCTGATCACACAGGAGCTCAGTTGCTGTTTTGGTCTGAGACGATGATGGAGTTATTGCCAGATCAGTTCCTGTATTTATTTGCTGAGAGAGAGAGATATTAAGAGGAGGATGCATTGAAAGATATGGTAATTGTATCGCTGGCCTGTAACTGTATGTAACTGTAACTGTATGTTTTAACTGCTTACTGTGTGAGTTGTAATTATGTAATTATAGGTATACTGTACTTTGTAATATATTGAATCCATATCCTTTTAATAACAAATATATACATCAATGAGCTTTGGAACTCAGATAATGTGTGGGTGTATTGTTTTCTCTTATAGGATGCAGTGTTTTGCGATGTACAGCGCACTTTTATCGTATATGGTAATAAGATGCGCCTGGTGTCTGCAGAATAAATTAGAGTGGGCATTTTAAATATTTGTGAGAAAGCAATTTGGCATTCACAAGGCACAACTTCCCCCGGTGCCTGATTCCTTTAGACATAGCACTCCAAACACGGTATAAACGGCACTCACAGGGTTTGTATATGAAGAAAATACTGGTACATTTTACTGTGTAACGTTTCGGAGCTACAGCTCCTTCCTCCAGACACCAGACAAAACAAACAGAAAAAACTCACCCCCTCTTAAGCCTCACTGATCAGCGCCGCTCACCGCACCTAGGCGCACTTGCAGTCCAGCTCCGTTCATGATGACCCACTTCCTGGCCGTGACGTCCGGTTGTTGCCATAGAGACAGCCGGCTTGCGCTCCAGCCCAGTGGTTGCCATGGGAACCTGGCTCCAGGCGCCCTTTATGGGCAGGCAGGCAGCGCTGAAATACAAAAATACAGATATAACATACATAATAAACACATTTAACATAGATATCCACCACAGATATAGTGTAACAGATACCTTGATACTCGTGTACATATTAACAATATAGTGAATGTATATGTATACTCCAGAGCATTGAAGCATACCTACTGCTAAAATATATATATAAAGCAAATAAAGCATATAAAACGTATAAAGAATACATATAAAGCAGAACCTACCCCCCAAAAAAACAACCTCATGAGGCAGAGACAACATCACATGATACTATTCCAATTAATTTTCTCGTTTAAGCCAAGTGGAGCCATGGTGTTTAACATGAACATCCACCTGGCTTCAGTCAGTAATAGCGCTCTTCCACGGTCACCCCCACGGAGGGATTCCGGGACATGATCAATTATGAAATAGCGTAATTAAGATAGCAAATGTCCCTTCATTTTAAAGTGCCTTGCTACGAGTTGATCAGTACTTTTACCCGCCAATGATAAATCAATGTTGGACCGGTGGAGAGCCGTCCGCTCTCTAAAACTACGGGTAGTGTGTCCCACGTAGGATAAACCACAGGGACAGTAAACTACATACACCACGTGCGTACTTTTACAGGTGAGCATGTGGTGAATGTCAAACATCTTGTCAGTGTGAAGATGCTTAAAACTTTTACATGGAGACATATATTGACAGGTGACGCAGTTGAAGCAGCTATAACAGCCTGGTTTCTTAAAGTATACATTTGGGGGTCTAGGGATACCTCTTCCAGAAATGTCTGTTTTTAAAAGTCTATCTTTTAGGTTACGGCCCCGTCTAAATGCGGCCATGGGTCTACATTCATTAAAGCACACCAGTTCCTTGTCCGATTTTGCAATCGGCCATAAAGCTTTTGTGGCCCGAATGATAACGGGACTGGCTACCGTGAATGTACTCACCCAAGGGATTACATTTCTATCATTGCGACCTGATGGTTCAAGCAGTTGAGTCCTAGACATCCCTAAGACCCGTCTCTTTTGTTGCTGAAGCACTTCATGATCATAACCCTGAGCTTTGAATTTGTTAATTAACAAATCCAAATGCTCTGGAGTTCTTGAGGCGTCACTCGTGATCCTGGCCACCCTCATCATCTGAGACAATGGTAATCCCTGTTTTAATGGAGCCGGATGATGACTTCCTGCCAGGAGGAACGTATTGCGATCAACGTCCTTGAAATGGACACCGGTCACAACCCGGCCCTCACTGACACGAACATTCACATCCAAAAAATGTATCTCGTCCCCACTGTACGAGTAAGTAAACTTAATGGTGGTATCCATCTGGTTTACCTCCAACATCAGTTGTTCAAAAGAATTGGCACTCCCCGGTCCACAAGATGAAAATATCATCTATGTACCGGGTATATGTAAGTATATTACAGCTAATTTCAGGCCTATTCAAAAACATTTGCTCTTCCATATCAAACATGTAAACATTTGCATACGCTGGGGCCACTGCTGACCCCATTGCGCAGCCGTAAAAAAATACTGACTGTCATGGAGAAAATAGTTATTCAGCAACGTCAGCTCAAGGAGACGCAGAAACAGGTCATGATTAAAGACAGACGCATCTAGATAGTTAACTAAAAATTACTTCATAGACGCCACACCTCCAACATGGGGGATTGAGGTGTATAAGCTAGTCACATCAAGACAACACATCAAAGTCCCTTCTGGTACTGTGTTAATCCCCATCAATAACTTGATGAAACTTGTAGTATCCTTAAGGAAGGATTTTTTTAACGGTAGCAACGGCTGTAGTATAAAGTCCAGTAGTTGAGCAGTGGTTTGGAATAGTGAATCGCGGGCAGAGATAATCGGCCAACCGGGCGGATTAACCATGTTCTTGTGTAGCGTGGGCAGCGTATAGAGGACAGGTACACTTGGAAACTCTTTACACAGAATTTTCTGAAGAGCTGGAGTAATGAGACCATCTCGAACTGCCCCATCCAGTAATGTCCGCAGTTCTAACTGAAATCTTTTAGTTGGATCACAGGGGAGTTTTTGATAAACCTCCACCTCTGCCAATTGTCTCTCAATTTCTCGTCGATATTCACTAATTCCTTGAATTACTATGGCTCCGCCTTTATCGGCGTGCCAAATGATTATATCCTTGTATTTGGCAAGATTTTGCAATGCCGTAGTTTCTGCTCTAGACAAATTTTTCTGGACTTTGCCTGGAGCTGATTTATATCTATTGACGGAATCATCCAGCAGTCGGTTAAAGGTCTTCAATGAGGGGTTAACCGTGGGGGGGGTCATATGTCGACCTAGCAAATGATTTTATAAATTTTTCCACCGATGTTCCTTCCATCGTTACAGGTTTGTGCTGAAAGTGTTCTTTTAGGCGTAGTTTACGCGCAAATTTATGATGTTCCCTCCTCCATTCAAAATCATCGTGTAGGTTTGTCGGAACAAAGGAGAGGCCTTTTTGCAGCACCCCAACCTCTATTTCTGTTAGCACCCTCGTCGAAAGATTAACTATTGCAGCTTTTTCTTTGCTGCCTTCCTTGTGGTAGTGCCTTTTGTTTTGTCCACCCCTGCGGGTGGCTGCTCTTTTACAGGCTTTGTAGACTCTGGCGGGTCCCCTAAAAGGACACCTGCCAACGTGCTGGGGTTGTCAGATTCCGATATACCAAAGTCGCTGTCACTGTGACTTAGGGAAGTGTCCGTTTGATTCCGGGTTCGTGATGCATCTTTATGCCATGGTCTGCATCTGCGACCTTTCTCATTACCGCGAATGACAGTCTCTCCACCAGACAACCAACGATAGACCTTGTTGTCCTCATAATCGTTGTCTATCGCATATTTCTTATTCCGCTTGAATTTGAGTAGGTTGCGTTTATACTGTTCGCATTTTTGATCTAGTTTGGTGATCCAACTAGCATTCACTGGATCCTCCAACAACAGCTTAGTATCTTGTTGTAGTTTATCAATCTTTAGATGAGTCAAGTCCAATTCGCGACGAGACTCCTCAATTACTAGGACCATCAGGTCCAGTGCACATCTGTTCAAAATGCCGACCCACTTTCGCACAAATTCAGGGTTATTGTGGCCAATTGTTGGAGTATTTGTGGAGCGAAAACCTTGCGGAATTTTTCTCTCCCGGTAATATTCCGAAAGAGAAGAGGCATGTAATACATAGTCCGTTTCTCGTCGTCTTAGCTTAAATAACTGAAAATAAATATCTTCCATATTTTGCATGGTGTCATTACCACCTGTGGTTTCTTGCAGCAGGATTCCTTCAATTTGCTCTGGAGTGAATCCAAATACTTCACCAGGTGGAAAAATAAAATGATGGTAGCCCGCTGCCTCCCGGGACGCCAGCATTCCCCTGTGTGCCTCCATCTTCTGTAATTATAATGCACAATGCTGTCTTGGCTTGCAAGCAGTGTAAAGCAATGGGCACAGGGAATCCTTGCGGGATGTCAGAGGTATTAAAAGGCTGGTATAAAACATATATAGTCTTAGGTGCCATACCACAAGCTGCAAAAGCAGCACATACCGTCCTCCAATTCGGTCGGCACTCTGATCCTAAAGGCACAACTTCCCCCGTATACTTTATATGCTTCATATATATATTTTAGCAGTGGGTATGCTTCAATGCTCTGGAGTATACATATACATTCACTATATTGTTAATATGTACACGAGTATCAAGGTATCTGTTACACTATATCTGTGGTGGATATCTATGTTAAATGTGGTTATATTATGTACGTTATATTTGTATTTTTGTATTTCAGCGCTGCCCGCCTGCACATACAGGGCGCCTGGAGCGGGGTTCCCATGGCAACCCCTGGACTGGAGCGCAAGCCGGCTGTCTCTATGGCAACAACCGGAAGTCACGGCCAGGAAGTGGGTCATCATGAACGGAGCTGGACTGCAAGTGCGCCCAGGTGCGGGGAGCGGCGCTGATCGGTGAGGCTTAAGAGGGGGTGAGTTTTTTCTGTGTTTGTTTTGTCTGGTGTCTGGAGGAAGGAGCTGTAGCTCCAAAACGTTACACAATAAAATGTACCAGAATTTTCTTCATATTCAAACCCTGCGTGTGCCGTTTATACCGTGTTTGGAGTGCTATATATATATATATATATATATATATATATATATATATATACAGAGAGAGAGAGAGAGAGAGAGAGAGAGACAGAGAGAGAGAGAGAGAGAGAGGGCGATTACGAAAGGCGGCACTCAGGAGACAGGAGTTAATGTAGAAAAAGTGGTGCGGTTTAATTCATCTACGTTTCAGGGTACGTGAGCCCGTCATTGGGATGACGTAATCACCAAAACGTAGATGAATTCAACCGCACCACTTTTTGCAAGTTTACTTGAGTCTCCTGAGTGCCTCCTTTCGTAAGTTTCTCTACATGCATGGGCTGCAAGACCTGGTAGGAGGGCACCAGAGCAAGTTGCTTTACCGTTAACTATACAGGAATGCCAGACCATTACTGTGTGTGTTATAGATAGATAGATAGATAGATAGATAGATAGATAGATAGATAGATAGATAGATAGGGGTATATTTACTAAAATTCGTAATTTTTAGAATGAGTTTAAAGTTCAAACACGAATGACATCAAATGTGTGAAATTGCAACTTTTTGAATTTATTACGACTAATTTACTATGCTGTCGTATTCCGCATTTTCGTGTTTTCCGATGTCGATGTCATTTGTATTTTTTGGCAGTGTTTTACGGGAGTGAAAAGTAAAACACTGCCGACATTGGGGGTGATTCCGAGTTGTTCGCTCGCAAGCTGCTTTTAGCAGCATTGCACACGCTAAGCCGCCGCCTACTGGGAGTGAATCTTAGCTTATCAAAATTGCGAACAAAAGGTTCTCAAAATTGCGAATAGAAATTTCTTTGCAGTTTCTGAGTAGCTCGAGACTTACTCTTCCAGTGCGATCAGTTCAGTGCTTGTCGTTCCTGGTTTGACGTCACAAACACACCCATAGCAAATTTACTTGGCGCAGTCGCAGTGCAAACATTGCGCATGCGCAATAAGCGGAAAATCGCTGCAATGCGAAAAAAATTACCGAGCGAACAACTCGGAATGACCACCATTAACACAATGAATCTCGGCCGGATCTGTGAGATCCGTGCAGGGCTTCATTGTGCACCTTTCGTAAAAAAAATAAAGTGTTAAAAATAAAAAAATAAAATGCGTGGGGTCCCCCCTCCTAAGCAAAACCAGCCTCGGGCTCTTTGAGCCGGTCCTGGTTATCAAAATATGGGGGGGAAAATGACAGGGGCTCCCCCATATTTCATCAACCAGCACAGGGCTCTGCGCCTGATCTTGGTGCAAAAAATACGGGGGACAAAAAGCGCAGGGGTCCCCCGTATTTTTTGAACCAGCACTGGGCTCCACTAGCCAGGTACATAAAGCCAACTAGTCACCCCTGGCTGGGGTACCCTGGAGGAGTGGGAACCCCTTAAATCAAGGGGTCCCCCCCTTCAGCCACCCAAGGGCCAGGGGTGAAGCCCGAGGCTGTCCCCCCCCATCCAAGGGCGGCGGATGGGGGGCTGATAGCCAAGTGTAAAAAATCAGAATATTGTTTTTAGTAGCAGTACTACAAGTCCCAGCAAGCCTCCCCCGCAAGCTGGTACTTGGAGAACCACAAGTACCAGCATGCGGTGGAAAACTGGGCCCGCTGGTACCTGTAGTACTACTACTAAAAAAATACCCAACAAAAAACAGGACACACACACCGTGACAGTAAAAGTTTATTACATACATGCACACCTACATACATTATACATACTTACCTATGTTCACACGAGGCTCGGTCCTCTTCTCCATGTAGGAACCTCGGGGTACCTGTTGAAAAAATTATACTCACATAATCCAGTGTATGTTCTGTTCTTTGTATAATCCACGTACTTGGCAAAAAAACAAACCGGAAACCCGACCACGCACTGAAAGGGGTCCCATGTTTACACATGGGACCCCTTTCCCCGACTGCCAGGACCCCCCCTGACTCCTGTCAAAGAGGGTCCCTTCAGCCAATCAGGACTTTCCCACCCCTTCCCGCTGATAAACATACACGGATCTCACGGATCCGTGCATGCCTATCAGAACACGGTAAAAAAAAGCAGGCCTGTTTTAAAACTGCTTTTTTTTACGATTTGTATTTTTTCACGGCAGTGTTTGGCTATTGCCGGCAGTGTTTGTGAAATACACTTTTTAGTAAATTACCGAGTTGTATCAAAAAACAGTCGTATTTGACCGATGGTGTATTCATTCGTATTTTTTTCCTTTGACTTCCAAAAAAATACGAATGCCCTCATCACTGCCGTGATTTGAGTTTAGTAAATTCCCGAGATGACACTTTGAAGAAAAAACACCATCTCGGTCAAAATCGGGAGCTTAGTAAATATACCCCATAGATAGATAGATAGATAGATAGATAGATAGATAGATAGATAGATAGATAGATAGATAGATAGATAGATAGATAGATAGATAGATAGATAGATAATAATGGTATCCGGACCGGCACTCCAAACCTTGTGGGTTAAATGCTCCGGTGCCTCCAGTATGGGATGAAGTACTACCGTCTGAAAGAAGATCTGCTGCACTCTGAGTCTTTAGCAATGCAAAAAGTGTATTTAAAAGTAACATACCATACCAACGTTTCGGGGCTGGCACGCCCCTTTGTCAAGGTGAACAGAAATGATGTGAGAGAAAAACATCTTACCTACATACCTGGAAGAAGCCCGCCAAGTGATTAGCGCCGCCCGCGGTCTCGTCCCCTGGACCCGGTCCCGGCACACTCCATGTGCGTCACTGATGACACCGCGCCGGGTAGCCATGACTACCAAGATGCCCGGCCTCCCGGCACCGTGCGCTGTGATATAAACAAAGCGTGAAGAGATTACAGAGCCCATAACACCAGGATTAATAGCAGCGATATAGCAAGTAGAGAGGGGGCTGGTGGCAGCAGCCTGTTTAGGGAAGCCCAATACCGTATAAAAAATGAAGAGATGTAAACATCCAAAAATTGTCCTGTCAGTTAACATGGCTGGAAATGTTTTACCAAACTGCTTAGCGTTTGCGGTGTGCCAGCCAGTGTACTTACATTAAAAACTGAAAGTGATGTCTACTGTGGATTTTGTGGAATGTGCCTGTGCTCGGGGTGTTACATGAAGGTGTAAATGATTATTTTGTGACTGTGGTTGCCCCTAGGGGCTAATTTACATATTTGTGGTGCTACTAAAGGCCATGGTATTAAAACCAAGGTGCATCAGTTGTGAATGGTAGTAAGACAATGTTTGTTTAAAAGTCCCTGTTATATGTGCCAAAACTCGCTAGTATTTAATTTATCCAAGAGATATGAATTAAAAGTCTTGGAAAAGGGCCTCACTTTCGTACCAACCACCAGATTTGATGAACTATCATGGGAAATTGATATCCATAGATTTCAACGCAAGTTGAGGCTTCAAGAGTATTTTCAAGACCAACCGACAGACCCCGCACTACCAGCGATTGGCCCTATTCAGCAACAGTTTATAAACAATAGACATAAATCTACGTTTGATCCGGGCTCAGTTAATCCTTCCATAAAAACCTTTAGTAGGTTGATAGATGAGTCAGTAAAGAAATTCCATCACGCAGAGCCTAAAATTAACCATAACATGTTTGTTTAAAAGTCCCTGTTATATGTGCCAAAACTCGGATTATAAATTTGTAAAAAGTTATTAAAGACGTGAAAATGAGTTTGGCTAAAAACCTGGGCTGCCCCCACTCAGGCTGTATACCTCACCACCCCCCTGAGGCTTAAAAAATACACACGTTGCTACTTGCTAGGGAAATTTTAAATGCAAGACCGGTAGGTCTATTATGCTATATTAATGAATTCTATGGCACACAAAGTCCATCACATGAATACATTCCAAGGCATAATCTCGTTGAGGCCCTTTGGATTAATAGTTCCTAGTTGGAAAATCCATTTAGCTTCTAGCTTCAATAAAAGACCATTCCTGTCACCTCCTCTTCTGTTTTTCGGGAAATGATCAATAGCCATTTGTTTGAGGTCGCTCATGCTGTGCCCATTTTCCGCAAAATGCTTAGCCACAGGCTGGTTGGAGCCTTTTCCACTGATGGCTTGTTTGATGGCCGACCTGTGGAGGGCCATCCTTTCTCTCAGTGACCTCACCGATTTGCCTACATAGTATAATTTGCATGGGCACTTGATGATATATACTATATGGGTGGACGTATACGTTAGAGTGTGTCTGATCTTGTAAGACCATTCTAGATGTGGAAGCTGGAAAGATGATCCCGTTAGCATATGAGAGCACGTTGTGCATTTTGGGCACTTATAGCTCCCGGGGTTTTTTTTTCAAGAAACTGGTGATCTCCGGTCTCTCTGAATGGAACCCTGTAATATCCGTGTAGGTCCTTGATGTTTTTCCCCCTTGTAAAATACATCAGTGGGCGCTTGTCAGCTATACTGTGTAACTGTTTATCTGTTGATATAATTGGCCACAAAGCCCTCGCTGCTCTCGGTAATACTGTACTAGTAATTGCTAATACTTTCTCCTTCTGTTGTCTTAGGAGTTTAAGATCATATCCCCTTACTACAAATTTCTGGATCATGGTGTCTAATGTAGATTCCACTGTGGAACAGTCACTGATGATCCTACTGGCCCTAATCATTTGAGAGCGATGCAGCCCCATTTTAAGTGATTTGGGGTGATGGCTATTGGCCCTTAGAAAGATGTTTTTGTCCGTGGGCTTGGTGAATAATCCCGTATCAATGCGGCCATCCTTTAAAGTCACTTTCACATCTAAATAATTCACCGTGGAGGCACTAATTTGGTATGTGTACTTGATTGGCGACCTGCTGGAGTTGCTGTCGTCCAGTATATTCCTGAATTCTTTTTCTGCTCCTGTCCATATTATGAAGAGGTCGTCAATAAATCTCGTATACATGAGAATGCAGGAGGCAACTGTTGGATCCGTGAAGATTTTTTCCTCTTCTTTTAACATAAAAATGTTCGCTACTGATGGGGAGACGTTGCTCCCTATCGCACAACCAGTTCTTTGGCAGTAGAAACGGTCATTGAATACGAAATAGTTCCTCTCCAGGATCAGTTCCAACAGTGTCATAAACAAATCCAAGTTAATGGACTCCATCTTCTCCGCTATCAAGAACTCTCTGACTGCCTGTAGTCCCTCTCTGTGGGGTATGCTTGTGTACAGACTGCACACGTCTACCACACAGAGTAGGGAACCCGTGGGGACCTCTGAGACCGCCTCTAATTTGGTGAGAAAACTGGTGGTATCTTTAATGAACCTATTGCGTTTAACTACAAGAGGCTGTAAAATCCCATCGAGGAACACTGAAATGGGCTGTAATATAGAATTCCTGTAAGAGATTATAGGTCGGCCGGGGGGAGCCTCCTGATTCTTGTGGATTTTGGGGATCGTGAAGAATACCGGCACTACTGAATGGTCCTGATTTAATGCCATGCATAACTTAGAAGAAATATAACCCTCAGTCTGGGCCTCATTGAGAATCTTGTCAATTTCCATTTTATATTTGGCGGTCGGGTCCGATTGTAGGTCCTCATAAGTGGTTTCATCGGCTAGTTGGTTGTAAATTTCTTCCTTGTAGTAGGCGAGGTCGAGGACTACTACCCCACCCCCCCTTATCAGCAGGGCCGGATTATGATGTCCTCATAAATGCTAAGATCTTTAAGTGTAGTTCTTTCAGCTCAAGACATGTTATGGTTAATTTTAGGCTCTGCGTGATGGAATTTCTTTACTGACTCATCTATCAACCTACTAAAGGTTTTTATGGAAGGATTAACTGAGCCCGGATCAAACGTAGATTTATGTCTATTGTTTATAAACTGTTGCTGAATAGGGCCAATCGCTGGTAGTGCGGGGTCTGTCGGTTGGTCTTGAAAATACTCTTGAAGCCTCAACTTGCGTTGAAATCTATGGATATCAATTTCCCATGATAGTTCATCAAATCTGGTGGTTGGTACGAAAGTGAGGCCCTTTTCCAAGACTTTTAATTCATATCTCTTGGATAAATTAAATACTAGCGAGTTTTGGCACATATAACAGGGACTTTTAAACAAACATTGTCTTACTACCATTCACAACTGATGCACCTTGGTTTTAATACCATGGCCTTTAGTAGCACCACAAATATGTAAATTAGCCCCTAGGGGCAACCACAGTCACAAAATAATCATTTACACCTTCATGTAACACCCCGAGCACAGGCACATTCCACAAAATCCACAGTAGACATCACTTTCAGTTTTTAATGTAAGTACACTGGCTGGCACACCGCAAACGCTAAGCAGTTTGGTAAAACATTTCCAGCCATGTTAACTGACAGGACAATTTTTGGATGTTTACATCTCTTCATTTTTTATACGGTATTGGGCTTCCCTAAACAGGCTGCTGCCACCAGCCCCCTCTCTACTTGCTATATTGCTGCTATTAATCCTGGTGTTATGGGCTCTGTAATCTCTTCACGCTTTGTTTATATCACAGCGCACGGTGACGGGAGGCCGGGCATCTTGGTAGTCATGGCTACCCGGCGCCGTGTCATCAGTGACGCACATGGAGTGCGCTGGCACCGGGTCCAGGGGACGAGACCGCGGGCGGCGCTAATCACTTGGCGGGCTTCTTCCAGGTATATAGGTAAGATGTTTTTCTCTCACTTCATTTCTGTTCACCTTGACAAAGGGGCGTGCCAGCCCCGAAACGTTGGTATGGTATGTTACTTTTAAATACACTTTTTGCTTTGCTAAAGACTCCGAGTGCCGCAGATCTTCTTTCAGATGGTAGATGGATAGATATGTAGATAGATACGTATCTATGTACATATATAACATATTCTATTGTACAAGATGAAGCTGGCTATATTGACCAGCAGTACCTGGAGCGCTGTGAAAACTTCCAGTGATAGTCCTGGACTGGGGCATTTCAGTTCAGGTGTGCACCTGCCGCATACAAGGCCGGCAACAGAAATCTTGGTGCCCGGTACACTGACATCACTGCACCCCAAACCCCCCCCCCCAGCCCAACCCCCTTGTGCCAACAAATGACCACTCCTCCAGGGTACCCCGGCCAGGGTTGACTAGTTGGGGGGGGTAATACCACGGCCGCAGGGACCAGTATAAAAGTGTCCCCCTGGCTGTGGCATTATCTTCTTGGCTAGTGGAGCCCGGTGTTGGTTTTCAAAATACAGGGAACCCCTACGTCTTTTGTCCCCCGTATTTTTGGAACCAGCGCCGGCCCAAGAGCCCGGTGATGGTTGTCTAAACACGGGGGACCAAAGGGAAATTTCTCCCCGGTATTTAAACAGCCAGGGCCAGCTCAAAGAGCCCGAGGCTGGTTATGCTTAGGAGGGGGGACCCCACGCATTTTTTTTTTACACTTTTAACTGTTTTAACTCTTTTCATACTTTACACAATGAAGCCCTGCACGGATCTCACTGATCCGGCCGGGCTTCATTGTGTTTTGTCCGGCAGTGTTTTACTAATCACTCCCGTAAAACACTGCCCGACAATACGATTAACATCGACATCGGAAAATACGATAAATGTAACTCGGCAGCTTAGTAAATTCCCAAAAATGATTTCAAAAAGTTGCAAAAAAACACGTCCGATAAAATTTGAGTTAAAACTCCCACCAATTTGGCAGAAACACGAATCCCCCTAGAGCTAATCACACAAGCAGTCTACCGATAATTTTACGACACCATCATAGCTGCGACCATGTCTGAGATGCTGAATTGCTCAGGTTGGAGACAACACTCAGACAGATTATCTGCACCTAGAACAGGGCTGTTGCAAGCTTTAATTGTGCAACCAGTAGTGGAGATTCACAAAGCATGATTGCAAAGTCTTTAGACACTGAAAGTGGTTACTATATCTCAGTCCTTCACATTCGAGCACACAGATGTATACCAGGGAAGGGCTTTACAGTGGCATTAGCATAAAGTCACAGACCCAACTGCAACAAAAGAGGCAAAGAAAGCCACTATTGCATCCATCTTAGAATTAGTGATGTGCACCGGAAATTTTTCGGGTTTTGTTTGGTTTTGGATTCGGTACCGCGGTCGTGTTTTGGATTCGGACGCGTTTTGGCAAAACCTCCCTGAAAAATTTTTGTCGGATTCGGGTGTTTTTTTTTTTACAAAAAACCCTAAAAAACAGCTTAAATCATAGAATTTGGGGGTCATTTTGATCCCATAGTATTATTAACCTCAATAACCATAATTTCCACTCATTTCCAGTCTATTCTGAACACCTCACACTTCACAATATTATTTTTAGTCCTAAAATTTGCACCGAGGTCGCTGGATGGCTAAGCTAAGCAACCCAAGTGGCCGACACAAACACCTGGCCCATCTAGGAGTGGCACTGCAGTGTCAGACAGGATGGCAGATTTAAAAAATAGTCCCCAAACAGCACATGATGCAAAACAAAAAAAGAGGTGCAATGAGGTAGCTGTGTAACTAAGCTAAGCGACACAAGTGGCCGACACAAACACCTGGCCCATCTAGGAGTGGCACTCATCCTCATGCGAGAGGATGAGTGCTTCCATCCTCATGTGAATCTGCACCGCTAGCCATGAACATAGGCCAGGGCCTCAGCCGTTCCTTGCCACTCCGTATCGTAAATGGCATATTGGCAAGTTTACGCTTCTCATCAGACACTTTTAATTTAGATTTTTGGGTCATTTTACTGAACTTTTGTAGTATACTTGACGACACAGAAGTAGAGCAGTGGACTACTGTACCATACTGCTATATATATACACTGGTGGTCACAGCAACATTCTGCATTGTCCCCTGCTACTATATACTGCGCACAACTAAAATGCAGCACAGGTATGGATGCATAGTATACTTGACGACACAGAGGTAGGTAGAGCAGTGGACTACTGTACCGTACTGCTATATATATACTGGTGGTCAGCAAAATTCTGCACTGTCCTCCTACTATATATACTGTGTACAACTAAAATTCAGCACAGGTATAGATGGATAGTATACTTGACGACACAGAGGTAGGTAGAGCAGTGGACTACTGTACCGTACTGCTATATATACTGGTGGTCAGCAAAATTCTGCACTGTCCTCCTACTATATATACTGCGCACAACTAAAATGCAGCACAGGTATGGATGGATAGTATACTTGACAACACAGAGGTAGGTAGAGCAGTGGACTACTGTACCATACTGCTATATAATACTGGTGGTCAGCAAAATTCTGCACTGTCCTCCTACTATATACTACAATGCAGCACAGATATGGAGCGTTTTTCAGGCATAGAACGTAGATATTTTCAGCACACTGAGCACAGATATTTGCAAGCACACTGAGCACAGATATTTGCAGCACACTAAGCACAGATATTTGCAGCACACTAAGCACAGAAACTGAGAGAACGCTGCACGTCCTCTCGCTGTCATCTCCAATGCACGAGTGAAAATGGCGGCGACGCGCGGCTCCTTATATAGAATACAAATCTCGCGAGAATGCGACAGTGGGATGATGACGTTCGGGCGCGCTCGGGTTAACCGAGCAAGGCGGGAAGATCCGAGGCTGCCTCGGAACCGTGTAAAATGGGTGAAGTTCGGGGGGGTTCGGATCTCGAGGAACCGAAACCGCTCATTACTACTTAGAATTAAACCCAATGAGTAGGGAGTATCACAATCCCTCGTCAGATCCCACCACTCAGCAGCTCTGCCTCCATTGGAGTTGCTGTGGAAAGCTATTTTTTCTATAGTCACTGGTGATTACAGGTGATCATCAGAAAATGAATACTAAGGGACCACATCATTTGAGTGGGGACAAGGAACACTTAGTACATGGATGAAATAATCCAAGATCCTGACAGTAGGCCAAGGTTTAGCAATAACTGCTCCAACACAATGAGGTCCTTGAATTCAAACACGGTAACCTCTTTCTCCTCCATTCATCTGTCATATATAATTTGTGTCAAGAATAGAGGTCCATCGCAGCATTCCCATGCCTCTCAAACACATTTGTAAACAAACCAGTTGCCTGCATGCACGCAGCCATATTGGATTTCCCCATGTGATTCTCTGACCTAATCCTAGCACTATATCCGTGCTCACATGATTACATCAGCCTATTAATTTCCAGTACTTTCTATTTAAACCTGCTGTGGACTGCTGTACATTGCCAGAGTAATGCCTTCCATCTGGGATTGTCCCTAATTCCCAGGCCTCAGAACTCCTGTACTTGTACTGTGCTTTACCCAAACAGTTTCCTTCTGTTTGTTCACTGAACAGTGCTGCTGTATTCCATTCAGCTTCCAAACCTCTGCTGCATCAGCTTACCATAGCCAGTCCAAGTGCCTGCTGTTTATCATCTACTCCCTGTCTACATCACAGCACCTGCTGCCTGGAGCTGCACCCGCAGTTCATCATTTATAGCTGTTTGGCATCTATTGTAAGCCTGTGAGCAGGGCCTTCCTACCCCTATAACTGTTTGTTATTACCCAATTTTGTCTTATCATTGTGTACAGTTGTAAAGTGCAATGGAATTTGCTGCGCTATATAAGAAACTGTTAATAAATAAATAAATAAATACATACATATTGTGCTAATCTGCTGTATGTCATCTACTGTGGATATGCTCCGGATATCTTCTACAGCTAGTGCTTACAGAGACTTCCATTCTGTCCTTCTGGCTACTCCACAGGCTGGTATTACGTTTGGCTCCCTTATCCTGTGTTCCTTATTAAGGGCTGTCCTGTGCTTCAGGGGTCTGATTGCAGGGTAGGGTAGTGTTCACGTTGCAGAATTTTCTGGCTGGTTAGCTGGTGGTCCTGGGTAGCGTGTCTCTGCTTCCTCTCCATGTCTCGGACTCCGAATCCAGTTCTAGGTGTGGACCATAGCAGTCCTAGGCTGTTGGCTGCAGCAGTTATCAGACCTGGATACATAAGACTTTGGTTCCTGCTTTAGTTCTGTGTTCCTACTCCAGGTTCAGTAACACACAGCTCTGAGTTCTCTAGCAGGTTGTCTGAGTTCCTTCACCAGTTCCAGGTACTCACTGCTAAAGATTCAGTCCTGTATTCTGGTACAGAATTAGCTCTGGGCTATCTCTTGGCATTGCCAGGACTGCTTAGGACACCTCTAGCACCTCAAGCTCTTGCAACCTTTGCTCCATGAGCAGACAACTCTTTAGACCTCCTATCTTTACTCTCACTTCTACCTCAGCTGGGCCATAGTGTCCTGAAACAGATCTCAAGCCTTATACACCTGTGACAAGTTGCAGCTGATTTGTGAGCTATATATGCAATCTCCTCTTGGCCAGTGTCTTTGTTCTGTAGGACTGTGGGGTAACTTTAATTCAGGCCAGGAGTATAATGCAAATATCTGCCTCCTCAATACTGGGCATGGTCATCATGGTTTCGAATGACTGCTGATACATATCAGTGTCTGTTAATAACCTAATGATATGTTGGTCCAGACATCACAGCTAGGCAGCATTTTATTTTGGCCACCAAGCTGTGACGTTAGTGGCAGCGGTCCCTGAGGCCAGTGTACAGGTGGTCAGTGAATGACCTGTACACCCAGCCAAGCATGCCAATATATCTGCAAGATATATTGGCATCAGCTGTGCTGCAGGGCCGATGCTGTATGTATGACATAGCAGTATGGGAAGCAAGAAGTGTTGTTCATTGTGTTAAATTAAAGTTCAATGTGTTCTTAATGCCAGACACCCCTGATCTCAGCACTTATCTAATAAATATATTCTTCAGATTGCATTGTGTGAAGTCTAGGGAGTCACATCCATAGTTGCTTCTAAAGGGGAGCACCAAGAAGATATGCCACAATTCCAACTACAGACAACAGGTGGCAGTGCACCATCAACACTGACAGCTGCCACACCTTCTATCACTTACTGCAATCAGCACTTCTGCTGAAAGTCATGTCAAACAAGACTAAAACTGGGTACACACTGGTCGATATATAGTCCGTTCAATAGGTAATATATCGGAAGCAGATTATCGGGCGTGTACCCCTGACGTACCCCTGAAGTCACAGCTTGCCGGGCACATTCAAATGCTGCCCAGCTGTGATATCTGGACTGATATTTGAAACGGTCAATTGGTAAGTGTGTATACCGTAGCTTTCCTGAGAGACCTCACCTGTATGCAGTCTTTTTTAAGGATCTCACTCCTATCAGGGTTTGCATTGGCAATGGTTGGATCTACATTTCTACATTAGTCCTTCAACGGCTATTAATTGGCTTGCTTGCTCAAAACTTCTCGTTTGTCTCTCCAAATTTTACATTTTAATCCCATTAACTTAATCTTTATACATTATGGTTCTATCGTCTCTAACCCTTGAAGTAGTAGTTCAATCAGGGCAATCGCTGTACTTTCTCCAGGTACTCTATGTTATGCACAGATACTGAGCTACTGATAAATAGCATGGGCTGGATGTAATGAAGTTCGAGTTAGCCGGAGCTGCGGGTTCCTGGCCATACTCGGATGTTTTTTTTAAAGCAGCAGTAATGTCCAAGGCAATACCATGCCTTGTAAATGATTGCCGCTTGAAAAAATGTACGTTTTTGGCCAGGAACCAGCACCTCCGGCCAACTCAGACTTCATTACATCTGGTCCCATGTGTGTGCACTGCAAACATGTGCCCCCACCCAGAAAACCTAGAAATAAAATGATACCAATACTCTGCAGTACATACCATTAATGCTATAACAACAGATTAATGTTGTTTTGATTTTCCTAGAATTTCAACTAATATATTATTTAAAAAATTATAATGTTTACATAATATGTTTTATATATATTTGATAAAAAAATACCAGTATTGTAACATCTGTCTTTCTACAAGAACCCCTTAATATTACAAGATTATCTACCTGTTCTTCTCGTAACGTTTGTTTAGTCACTTTGCACACATACGATTTTTGTTTATTACATTTACGGTGATATTTCATTTCTTATAGAATTGTTGTCAATATTGTCTATTTTATCATCTTGTATGTATGTATGTATGTATGTATGTATGTGTTTGTTTTTACATTGCTTTTGCCACTGATTGTGTCTCTCTTTATTGATCTGCATTTTGTATACTATATACTCCACTAAAATATAAAGATACCCATTTTGACATTAAACAATATTACATTAAATATGACATTAAATTTAGAGCGAGGTTTAGCAAGGTAAAAAGCCTTGCGTGCCTCGTGCCCAATTTTGGGTTACTGCAGGTATGTCCCAATACCCGTGGTATCCAATAAAAAAAAAATAGTTGTGGGGTTTTAAGCACCAAAAACAATGCGGTGCAAGAAAATAAAAAGCTACTCATCGGTCCGGTGGTCTCCCTTCCATCTATACTCTGGGGAGAGGGTTTCTGGAACTCTCACGGGCTGCTGGAAGATGTCATTTTCCCATATGTTAACTCTGGGGAGGGAAGGGGGAAGGGGGAATACACTATACAGGGAGAGGGGTGACATACGTAATTAGTACCCGCTCCCCACACCTCTTAGCGCCACTGTCCGCAAGCTGTTGACCACATCTTCATTGCTTAAAATATATAAATACTTGCCCATACATCAATATAGCCTGAGCTGCCATTTATAAATGGCATAAGTAGATGGTGCTGGTGTAGGGGTCACTTTCTTACTGAGTAAGAGATGTATCAAGCTTTGGAGAGAGATAAAGTGGAGTCGTCTCGTGGTATCCAATAAAAAAAATAGTTGTGGGGTTTTAAGCACCAAAAACAATGCGGCACAAGACATTAAAAAGCTACTCACCGGACCGGTGGTCTCCGGTGGTTTCCCTTCCATCTATACTCGGGGTAGAGGGTTCTGGGAGTCTCAAGGGCTGCTGGAAGATGTCCTTATTTGGATTTTTATTTTAATTTGGCAACTGTGTGACATTGGTCTTTCCGCAACTGACTCCAAGTGGCTAAACCACTGGGGAATTCAGGGTTAAAGACAGGTGGTGAGGCCTCTGCTTCTGTAGATAGTTGCTAAGATGACACCATCCTTCCTTATGAAGCTGCCCATGTTTTCAGGAGAGCGCAGTTGATGCTTTCCAGATTGGTGTTGTGGTTGTCCAACTTCTCCAGTGATAACCATTTGCTTTCTTTTATATCCTCCAGGATTGTGCAAAGGAGCAGGTGGGGAAGAAGTTGGCATGTTTGGCAACTCATCCTCCTGGTCCTCTGACTTCAATGGGGCCGATTCAATTGTTTTTCTGTGTCTAAAAGTCCCATTTAGACGGGATTTGTAGACGCCCAAACAGTTGTCACTATTCAATTGTGTTTAGGCACCCATACACAAACAGACAGGGTTTAGCAATCTAAAATGGCTAAACTCATTGTTTTGGGTGTCCAAAGTGCCCAGTTTCAATACATTTTTACTTGCATTTCTGGAGGCTGCGAGAAAAATGTGTCCTCCGCGGCCGCTGGGCACCAAAACGCCAGAACAACTGAATTGCTGCCGTTGGGTGCCCTCTAGTGGCGGCAGCTGCAAAAAAAACTGAATCGACCCCAATGTTGTTTAATGTCATTTACCAGAGTGAAAACAGATGAAAAATAGAAAAATAATTTCTTATTAGCACTACAGATCCTTAAAAAAAAACTGTGACTACTCCTTACTGTTTTATGCACCCTCAGAATGTTGATGCCTTAATTCAAATAATGATAGCTCAACTTTGTTAGGTATAGTTCCAGTCTTTGTTTGTTGGGATGATAAATAAGTGGCACTGTACAAACTGTCTGCCAATACTCGCAATAAGAAAAGTTAAAGAAAAAGTTACACCTTGGGAGGAATTCAATTTAGAGCGATGTTTAGCAAGGTAAAAAGCCTTGCGTGCCTCGTGCCCAATTTTGGGTTACTGCAGGTATGTACCAATACCCGTGGTATCCAATAAAAAAAAATAGTTGTGGGGTTTTAAGCACCAAAAACCCTGCAGCGCAAGAAATTAAAAAGTTACTCACCGTTCCGGTGGTCTCCCTTCCATCTATACTCTGAGGAGAGGGTTGCTGGGAGTCTCAAGGGCTGCTGGAAGATGTCATTTTCCCATATGCTAACTCTGGGGAGGGGGTGGGAATACTCTACACAGGAGGAGGGGTGACACTCACACACACTACACACACTCATACACACTTACACACACTCACAGACACACATACACACTTAGAAACACTCTCACACACTACATACTCACCGCTGCTGCAGAAGACCCGGCTCCCGACATTGGATGCAGAGACACCGCTTCGGAAGGTAATTACAGACTAATTAAGATAAGTGGAAACTTCCAGTTGCTTAATTAGTGCTCAGCTGTAGATTTTTTCCTGTAGGTGGAGAAAAAAGATGCAGTGATTTCTATAGAAATAACAGCTTCACATTTTCAGTCCTGCAATTGAATAGCAAAACCCGTGGGTTTTTTCTAACTTTCCACTGTCAATTAAACCCCCCCCCCCCCCCCCAGTATACATACTGTAACGAGTGAAACAGCACTATGCAGGACATAACTTTTGTGCCATATAAAATTCTATATCATAATGTTCAAACTCTGTGTTCTTAAATAATTTATAATATGCCAGGTAGACTTAGTTTGTCTAAAGAGATTTGATTAACAAAGAAAGCTAGGTATTTATGTACAGACCCTGTTGGTTTGTATAAATCCTACATAAATATATGCATGGAATTGTTTGGTATACAGTTTATCGTAATTAATTTAGGTTCTGATTGCATTTAGGAATAATGCATGGAGTAACTAGATGGAAATATCTCGATATTTGCTGTTATGCTAGGCATGGATTCCAGACCTTTTAAATAGCCCCCCCAGGTCTGGCAGAGGAAGTTCTATGAATAAGGTTAGTGACAATAGAGTTAAGGTCAGACTCAATATGTCATTCTGTGAAATACCACACATGCAGGGCATGAGAGCTGTGTTTGTAAAGGCACTAAGCACATTTATTATGCTATCTGATGAATGAACTTAAAGCATTTGTCCTAAAACACTTTTCCACATAAGTGTATGAGTATATTGTACATATAGAGAGTAGCTGACTTAAAGGTTATATATTATCAAAGGTTAAAAGGCAATGTCAAACTTCTATCATTTCCTTCCACGGAAACATTTTCAAAATGTGACTTTAAATACAACAGCCTGGCTCTTTGGGACAATATTATTTGAACAGCTGGAAATTCTAACCCTGGTTGTTTTGATAAATACTGTTTGTGTAACTCATTTGTATATTCCCCGTCAGAGAAATTATCTGATTAACATTAAAGTTACATTTTATAACAATTTATCTAAACCTTGTAACCTAACAAATTGTATCCAGTCAGTCATTATTTTATTTTTACTTGGAAAATATTCTGAAAATTTGTACCGTACACCCCAAATATGGCTTAATAAAAAACAATTATTGGTTTAGCTGATATAAGCACAATGAATGTGATTTATAAAGGACATCTCGGTGATGGTATCTTGATTACACATCCGTGTAAAAGTACCATGATTGAACGATTGACGTCATTGCTTCTGCACAAGTGTTTATGTAAAATTTCCAAGTATTCTTTTCGTCACTACTTCCAGGATTTAGTTTTTTTTCTACATATGTCAGCTGCTCTGATTGAAACAATGGGCCTGATTCAGAAATGGATGCAGTGAGCATTGCTAATGTAGCAGGAGGCGTCTATAGGAAAGAGACCCTCCTGCCAGCATCTGAGTGTTGCATCCAAAGATGCAGCATCAGATCAACACCACACCCATCGGAACTGCACAGTCAGGGCCAGGAATGACCAAAGCTTACTCAGAATGACCGCCGGAACTGCACAGTCAAGGCCAGGAACGACCAAAGCTTAAGGGTCCTGCACACTTGGCGATAACTTTGAAAGATATGAACGATATCATTCAAAAATGAATGATAAAGCGTTCATATCTTTCAGTGTGTATGCAACAACGATGAACGATGCGCGTCCCCACAATCATTCATCGTTGATCGATCATCATTTCAACATGCAAGCCGATTTGGGCAATATTGATGTACGTAATTTCATATCGTCCAAAATTGGTCACAGATATCGTCCAGTGTGTATGCTAGAAATCGGTGATGAAAAATCGACCAACGATAATATCGTTGGTCGGTAACATCGCCCACTCAGAATGACTGCCGGAACTGCACAGCCAAGGCCAGGAAATCTGCGTCTGAAGACACAGACTCTAGACTAGGTACGACTACAAAATGTTTTGTGGAATGGTCCAAGTCGCTGCCTGAACTGAACACCGCTAAGGGGGGACTGTGAAGGAGACCAGTGAATGCGTAAACAGATCTTGTGCATGTGCAAACTCTAACAATTGGAGATGATGCAAGCTATCATATTTGAGTATATCTCAGGATCAGGCCCCATATGCAGACATTGCCTATGTGCATTATATTATGTGGAATACTTTTCCATGGATTAAACCTGCCTTTAAAGTAAGAAATGTGCGCGGACGCCCTCGTTTTGGTTTTGGTTCTAATTCATCATAGTGTTTTGTTTTTGGCATAACTACCCTCAAGTGTTTTTGGGTCGGATCTGGTTTTCGGTTTGGTTTAAAAATCTATAAAATATATTGATAATCATTGATAAAAATCATGTAATTTTTGCAATCCAAGACACAAAAGTTGAATTTAAAAATAGGATTTTAATACCTACCGGTAAATCCTTTTCTCTTAGTCCGTAGAGGATGCTGGAGACTCCGTAAGGACCATGGGGTATAGACGGGATCCACAGGAGACATGGGCACACTATAAGACTTTGAATGGGTGTGAACTGGCTCCTCCCTTTATGCCCCTCCTCCAAACCTCAGTTAGAAAACTGTGCCCAGGGAGACGGACATTTCGAGGAAAGAATTTATTGTTCAAACACGGTGAGTGTCATACCAGCTCACACCACGAACATACCGCAGAACGTGGCATTCAATGGAACACCAGCCAACGGCATGAAAAAATACACAGCCACATGCTGAGAGAAAATGTAACACAACCTGTGTGTCAACCCAACCAATAATCAGATACCGCATGCCATGGCATGAACAACATCAGCAACAGCCTGACAGAAAAGAAACACTACAAGAGTGTAACCATAACCAATAACTGCAGACACAGTCCGCACTGGGACGGGCGCCCAGCATCCTCTACAGACTAAGAGAAAAGGATTTACCGGTAGGTATTAAAATCCTATTTTCTCATACGTCCTAGAGGATGCTGGGGACTCCGTAAGGACCATGGGGTTTATACCAAAGCTCCAGACCGGGCGGGAGAGTGCGGACGACTCTACAGCACCTATTGAGCAAACAGGAGGTCCCCATCAGCCAGGGTATCAAACTTGTAGAGCTTAGCAAAAGTGTTTGAACCTGACTAAGTAGCCGCTCGGCAAAGTTGAACCGCTGAGACTCCTCGGGCATCCGCCCAAGAAGAGCCCATCTTCCTAGTAGAATGGGTCTCCACCAACTTCGGTAACGGCCATCCAGCCGTAGAACTAGCACACCGAATCGTATCACAGATCCAGCGAGTAACTGACTGCATAGACGCAGGCGCCCCAATCATGCTGGGATCATACCGGACAAACAGAGCCTCTGTTTCCCCAATCTAATCCAAATTGGCGACATAAAAATTCAAAGCTCTGACTACATCGAGAGACTTTGAATCAGCCAATGCTTAAGTAACCACAGGCATCAAAATAGGCTGGTTTCTGCGAAACACAGAAACCACTTTCGGCAGAACTATTATCCGAGTTCTCAATTCCGCTCTATCCACATGAAAGATCCAACAGGGGCTTTTGTGAGACAAAGCCGCAACTTCCGAGACCCGCCTTGCGGACTCCAAAGCCAATAACATGACCACTCTTCAAGACAGAAATTTTAACACAACCTTTCATAAAGGTTCCAATCAGTGTGACACAAGAAAACGCAACACCACGTCAAGGTTCCACGGTGCCGATGGTGGCACAAATGGAGGTTGGATGATCCGACTCTGGATCCTCAGGCCTCTTTCCACAGGAAAAACACAGAACCTCAACCGGTTAGTATCTACTCTGATACCCACCTCCGACATCTGCGACGTTGGGAACAACAATCATTCCCTGTGTTGAAGAACAGTCAGAGAGAACAACGATTTGCACCACTTTTTTCTTGACCTTGCCTTAATCAGGAGAGCGTCTCAGTACAGAATAACAATGGCTCTTAGTATTGAAAGAAAACCATCATACTGCCATCACTCCGGTGAAATGGCAAAGACAATCCTGGATAACCACCCAGGTAAGTTGAATGCAGAGAACAATGCATTTAAACCACTTAGTTTTTTTTTTTTTTTTTCTAACAGGGACAGCAGGACAATGTCCTGAACCTGACGCACCTCTGTACGGCGTCGCCTACTACCTCCCCTTCCAGAGGAGAAACGGCAAGATCTATTAGAAAATCAGTGAGGGGAAACATCTGTAACTCAGAATGTCCCCCTTTGGATTCTATAATCAACTCACAGGAAGGGCCCTCCTTCCTCTTGTCCTCTTCTTGACACATTTCACTCAGCGACCACCTTTACCTGCTTTCTCTCCCGCTGGTAAAGGCTCATCTCTAGCTATGGCCGCCAGCCCCAAGTAGTACAATGATTACTCCTTCGCTACTTACATCTAAGCTGTATTATGTTGAGAACTGTGTTGCTCTTTGTTACCTGCACTCCATTTTTGTTATTTATTTACTGTTATGCTAAGTTTTGTCTCCCTGTACTGTCCTTTGTACGGCGCTGCGAAACACTTGTGGCGCCCTATAAATAAAATGTAATAATAATAATAATAATATGTAATAATAATCTGAAAGTAGTAGACGAGTCCCCACCGGAGTGGGGTCCAGCCAGATAGACTCAGCGACATGTGGTGGATGTGGTAGAAATAGAAAACGACATCCGCTTCTGTGAACCTAACCTTTTCACATTCAACTTTTTGCACAGAAAAGGAAAAAAGAACGGCATCGAACCGGTTAAAACGACTGCATCCCACAAAAGAATGTGTCACCAACTGTTGTGAAGGAGTCTAACTCACAAAGTTAGATTTACCAGTGGTATCCGCCGAGATTGACTGAACTGAGGCATCCCCAAACAGCTGTATACCGTCCCTCCAGTATCTCTCAGAGACATCCTCAGCATTTCCCCGGCCACACCTCCTGCCGTCACGCGGCAGCCTGCTGCAATGTTATAGAGCAGAATCAACATAAAAAACATTACCCTCTCTCTTTAGGGTAATTCTATCGGATGCCTATCCGAATATAACACTCCCCCATATGCATGCAATGCAAATAAGTCCAAAGTATAGAAATAAAATATCACTTAGCTTCCTGTGTATGATCCTTTGTGACAGGGCTCCGTGTCGACCAGGAGTTGACTTCCACAGTATTCTCTCCGCGCCGGGAAGAGAATAGACATTCGGACTCCTTGAGAGGATCGAAGACCAACTCGTCACAGCCGACCTAGAGCTTAATCAACAGAGCGACCAGCACATGAGAAGAAATACTATTACTTCAGCATTCATGAATATACATAATGTAATACACAATATAACACACATATCCTAACTATGTATATATAGGTAGTTATATATATATATATATATATATATAACATATACATAAGTGGATTGTCCGGACCCGTCAGGTCCCTAGTGACAGTAATGTGTTCTGAATGTGTATGACCATGTACTGACATGCCCCAGTTGTGGATCTACCAGGAACGTTTTGGTCGACAGAAAACCTAGTATTCGTCGACAGCAGGGAATAGTAAGCAGGCAAAAAATAACATTCTTGAAACCCCGAGGGTTCTGAGGGAAGCATACATATATAATTTCAATAACACCCCCCCCCCCACATATACCTATAAATACATATACAGGTATAAGGCAGTTACAGCGTGTTCATTTTCACCCAATAATTACAGTTGATGCCGACAGGGCACCCACATACGACTGTGTCTCCCATAACGTGTTTACTTTTACAAGCATACAACTACCGACCTGCTGCTACTGCATCTTCCGAATCAAGTACCAACAGGCGTCGGCGATGCCAACGGTGATCCCCACAGCTGCTTGTGACAGAGCCCTCACACATGTCGACATATGTCGACAAAAAACTATAGTGACAGGAAAAACACAAAGACACATGCACCACAACAATGATTATACGGCCAGTATTGAAAATAGTGCTATATTTCTCTCCATATAGCACTAAACACTGTGCCCCCCCTCGTTTGTACTGTATACATAGCCTTGGCGGGGACATGGAGGAAAATGGTGCTGAATCTGTTGTGAGGGCTAAGCTCCACCCATTCCCGGCGCGCTTAAGCCCCGCTAAAATATATATATATGTTGAGCTGGGGGGATCCATCTACAGCACTTACACGCTGTATATGTATATATATCGCTGCCCAGGGCGCCCCCCCCTGCGCCTTGCACCCTCGTAAGCCATTGGTGTGTGGGAGCAATGGCGCGCGGCAGGACCGCTAAGTTACACTGGCGGGGGTATCGTACCCGGTGCCCGGGCACCTAGTATGTCCCTCTTGCCAGCGACTTAGACCCTCAGTAACCTGCTGCCCAGGGCGCTCCCACCCAGTGCCCTGCACCCTGTGAGTGCCGTTGGTGTGTGGGAGCATGGAGCGCAGCGCTACCGCTGCGGTTACCTCCGTTACTGAAGTCTTCTGCCGTCACTGAAGTCTTCTTTTCTTCCAATACTCAGCCGGCTTCTTTCTTCTGGCTTCTGTGAGGGGGGTGACGGCGCGGCTCTGGGAACAAGCAGCTAGGCAAACCAAGTGATCGAACCCTCTGGAGCTAATGGTGTCCAGTAGCCTAAGAAGCAGAGCCCTTAACTAAGAAGAAGTAGGTCTGACTTCTCTCCCCTCAGTCCCTCAATGCAGGGAGCCTGTAGCCAGCAGGTCTACCTGAAAATAAAAAACCTAACATAAAGTCTTTTAGAGAAACTCAGTAGAGCTCCCCTAGTGTGCATCCAGTCACTCCTGGGCACAAAGTCTAACTGAGGTCTGGAGGAGGGGCATAGAGGGAGGAGCCAGTTCACACCCATTCAAAGTCTTATAGTGTGCCCATGTCTCCTGCGGATCCCATCTATACCCCATGGTCCTTACTGAGTCTCCAGCATCCTCTAGGACGTATGAGAAATGTGATTTCCAAACTGGGACTCGGTTTGGATTGGACCTGCTCGGGGGATCCAGACTGGGTTTTGGTTCAGTTCTGATTCGCAAAATTCGTGTGGATTCAGATTTCTGGAGACCCAAAACACACATATCTTCTTTAAAGCAGCATCTGACAGGATAGGTCAGTGTTCTACAGATTTTGGGCAGAATTCACATTGGGCTGCCTTACACTGCAAGTAGTGGAACCTCAGCACAGTGAATGTTTTATTTGCTTGATTGGTAACGATATTACAGAGCCTGGTTGCCAGCTACAGTACAGTATATAGCATAGACCAGATTGACAACTACATTCCATAGAGGGCATTATATAGACAACACCCACTTACTTTTTAAGTATTTTTTTTAACTCTGTCCCTGTCTCAACTGCAGTTGAAGAGGAGAAAATAAGTCAATGTTTCCCAACCTCTTTCCTCAAGACACACTAACAGTCCAGGTTTTAAGGATAACCATACTTGATTGAGCACATGAAAAAAAATTACCGTATATACTAGAGATGAGCGCCTGAAATTTTTCGGGTTTTGTGTTTTGGTTTTGGGTTCGGTTCCGCGGCCGTGTTTTGGGTTCGAACGCGTTTTGGCAAAACCTCACCGAATTATTTTTGTCGGATTCGGGTGTGTTTTGGATTCGGGTGTTTTTTTCCAAAAACACTAAAAAACAGCTTAAATCATAGAATTTGGGGGTCATTTTGATCCCAAAGTATTATTAACCTCAAAAACCATAATTTACACTCATTTTCAGTCTATTCTGAATACCTCACACCTCACAATATTATTTTTAGTCCTAAAATTTGCACCGAGGTCGCTGTGTGAGTAAGATAAGCGACCCTAGTGGCCGACACAAACACCGGGCCCATCTAGGAGTGGCACTGCAGTGTCACGCAGGATGTCCCTTCCAAAAAACCCTCCCCAAACAGCACATGACGCAAAGAAAAAAAGAGGCGCAATGAGGTAGCTGTGTGAGTAAGATTAGCGACCCTAGTGGCCGACACAAACACCGGGCCCATCTAGGAGTGGCACTGCAGTGTCACGCAGGATGGCCCTTCCAAAAAACCCTCCCCAAACAGCACATGACGCAAAGAAAAAAAGAGGCGCAATGAGGTAGCTGACTGTGTGAGTAAGATTAGCGACCCTAGTGGCCGACACAAACACCGGGCACATCTAGGAGTGGCACTGCAGTGTCACGCAGGATGTCCCTTCCAAAAAACCCTCCCCAAACAGCACATGACGCAAAGAAAAAAAGAGGCGCAATGAGGTAGCTGTGTGAGTAAGATTAGCGACCCTAGTGGCCGACACAAACACCGGGCCCATCTAGGAGTGGCACTGCAGTGTCACGCAGGATGTCCCTTCCAAAAAACCCTCCCCAATCAGCACATGATGCAAAGAAAAAGAAAAGAAAAAAGAGGTGCAAGATGGAATTATCCTTGGGCCCTCCCACCCACCCTTATGTTGTATAAACAAAACAGGACATGCACACTTTAACCAACCCATCATTTCAGTGACAGGGTCTGCCACACGACTGTGACTGATATGACGGGTTGGTTTGGACCCCCCCCAAAAAAGAAGCAATTAATCTCTCCTTGCACAAACTGGCTCTACAGAGGCAAGATGTCCACCTCATCTTCACCCTCCGATATATCACCGTGTACATCCCCCTCCTCACAGATTATCAATTCGTCCCCACTGGAATCCACCATCTCAGCTCCCTGTGTACTTTGTGGAGGCAATTGCTGCTGGTCAATGTCTCCGCGGAGGAATTGATTATAATTCATTTTAATGAACATCATCTTCTCCACATTTTCTGGATGTAACCTCGTACGCCGATTGCTGACAAGGTGAGCGGCGGCACTAAACACTCTTTCGGAGTACACACTTGTGGGAGGGCAACTTAGGTAGAATAAAGCCAGTTTGTGCAAGGGCCTCCAAATTGCCTCTTTTTCCTGCCAGTATAAGTACGGACTGTGTGACGTGCCTACTTGGATGCGGTCACTCATATAATCCTCGACCATTCTATCAATGTTGAGAGAATCATATGCAGTGACAGTAGACGACATGTCCGTAATCGTTGTCAGGTCCTTCAGTCCGGACCAGATGTCAGCATCAGCAGTCGCTCCAGACTGCCCTGCATCACCGCCAGCGGGTGGGCTCGGAATTCTGAGCCTTTTCCTCGCACCCCCAGTTGCGGGAGAATGTGAAGGAGGAGATGTTGACAGGTCGCGTTCCGCTTGACTTGACAATTTTGTCACCAGCAGGTCTTTCAACCCCAGCAGACCTGTGTCTGCCGGAAAGAGAGATCCAAGGTAGGCTTTAAATCTAGGATCGAGCACGGTGGCCAAAATGTAGTGCTCTGATTTCAACAGATTGACCACCCGTGAATCCTTGTTAAGCGAATTAAGGGCTGCATCCACAAGTCCCACATGCCTAGCGGAATCGCTCCGTGTTAGCTCCTTCTTCAATGCCTCCAGCTTCTTCTGCAAAAGCCTGATGAGGGGAATGACCTGACTCAGGCTGGCAGTGTCTGAACTGACTTCACGTGTGGCAAGTTCAAAGGGCATCAGAACCTTGCACAACGTTGAAATCATTCTCCACTGCACTTGAGACAGGTGCATTCCATCTCCTATATCGTGCTCAATTGTATAGGCTTGAATGGCCTTTTGCTGCTCCTCCAACCTCTGAAGCATATAGAGGGTTGAATTCCACCTCGTTACCACTTCTTGCTTCAGATGATGGCAGGGCAGGTTCAGTAGTTTTTGGTGGTGCTCCAGTCTTCTGTACGTGGTGCCTGTACGCCGAAAGTGTCCCGCAATTTTTCTGGCCACCGACAGCATCTCTTGCACGCCCCTGTCGTTTTTTAAAAAATTCTGCACCACCAAATTCAAGGTATGTGCAAAACATGGGACGTGCTGGAATTTGCCCATATTTAATGCACACACAATATTGCTGGCGTTGTCCGATGCCACAAATCCACAGGAGAGTCCAATTGGGGTAAGCCATTCCGCGATGATCTTCCTCAGTTGCCGTAAGAGGTTTTCAGCTGTGTGCGTATTCTGGAAAGCGGTGATACAAAGCGTAGCCTGCCTAGGAAAGAGTTGGCGTTTGCGAGATGCTGCTACTGGTGCCGCCGCTGCTGTTCTTGCGGCGGGAGTCCATACATCTACCCAGTGGGCTGTCACAGTCATATAGTCCTGACCCTGCCCTGCTCCACTTGTCCACATGTCCGTGGTTAAGTGGACATTGGGTACAACTGCATTTTTTAGGACACTGGTGAGTCTTTTTCTGACGTCCGTGTACATTCTCGGTATCGCCTGCCTAGAGAAGTGGAACCTAGATGGTATTTGGTAACGGGGGCACACTGCCTCAATAAATTGTCTAGTTCCCTGTGAACTAACGGCGGATACCGGACGCACGTCTAACACCAACATAGTTGTCAAGGACTCAGTTATCCGCTTTGCAGTAGGATGACTGCTGTGATATTTCATCTTCCTCGCAAAGGACTGTTGAACAGTCAATTGCTTACTGGAAGTAGTACAAGTGGGCTTACGACTTCCCCTCTGGGATGACCATCGACTCCCAGCGGCAACAACAGCAGCGCCAGCAGCAGTAGGCGTTACACGCAAGGATGCATCGGAGGAATCCCAGGCAGGAGAGGACTCGTCAGACTTGCCAGTGACATGGCCTGCAGGACTATTGGCATTCCTGGGGAAGGAGGAAATTGACACTGAGGGAGTTGGTGGGGTGGTTTGCGTGAGCTTGGTTACAAGAGGAAGGGATTTACTGGTCAGTGGACTGCTTCCGCTGTCACCCAAAGTTTTTGAACTTGTCACTGACTTATTATGAATGCGCTGCAGGTGACGTATAAGGGAGGATGTTCCGAGGTGGTTAACGTCCTTACCCCTACTTATTACAGCTTGACAAAGGGAACACACGGCTTGACACCTGTTGTCCGCATTTCTGGTGAAATACCTCCACACCGAAGAGCTGATTTTTTTGGTATTTTCACCTGGCATGTCAACGGCCATATTCCTCCCACGGACAACAGGTGTCTCCCCGGGTGCCTGACTTAAACAAACCACCTCACCATCAGAATCCTCCTGGTCAATTTCCTCCCCAGCGCCAGCAACACCCATATCCTCCTCATCCTGGTGTACTTCAACACTGACATCTTCAATCTGACTATCAGGAACTGGACTGCGGGTGCTCCTTCCAGCACTTGCAGGGGGCGTGCAAATGGTGGAAGGCGCATGCTCTTCACGTCCAGTGTTGGGAAGGTCAGGCATCGCAAACGACACAATTGGACTCTCCTTGTGGATTTGGGATTTCAAAGAACGCACAGTTCTTTGCGGTGCTTTTGCCAGCTTGAGTCTTTTCAGTTTTCTAGCGAGAGGCTGAGTGCTTCCATCCTCATGTGAAGCTGAACCACTAGCCATGAACATAGGCCAGGGCCTCAGCCGTTCCTTGCCACTCCGTGTGGTAAATGGCATATTGGCAAGTTTACGCTTCTCCTCCGACAATTTTATTTTAGGTTTTGGAGTCCTTTTTTTTCTGATATTTGGTGTTTTGGATTTGACATGCTCTGTACTATGACATTGGGCATCGGCCTTGGCAGACGACGTTGCTGGCATTTCATCGTCTCGGCCATGACTAGTGGCAGCAGCTTCAGCACGAGGTGGAAGTGGATCTTGATCTTTCCCTAATTTTGGAACCTCAACTTTTTTGTTCTCCATATTTTATAGGCAGAACTAAAAGGCACCTCAGGTAAACAATGGAGATGGATGGATTGGATACTAGTATACAATTATGGACGGACTGCCACGGTTAGGTGGTATAAAAAAACCACGGTTAGGTGGTATATAATACAATTATGGATGGACGGACTGCCTGCCGAGTGCCGACACAGAGGTAGCCACAGCCGTGAACTACCGCACTGTACACTGGTTGATAAAGAGATAGTAGTATACTCGTAACAACTAGTATGACGACGGTATAAAGAATGAAAAAAAAACCACGGTTAGGTGGTATATATTATAATACAATTATGGTTGGACGGACTGCCTGCCGAGTGCCGACACAGAGGTAGCCACAGCCGTGAACTACCGCACTGTACACTGGTTGATAAAGAGATAGTAGTATACTCGTAACAACTAGTATGACTGACTATGACGGTATAAAGAATGAAAAAAAAAACACGGTTAGGTGGTATATATTGTAATACAATTATGGATGGACGGACTGCCTGCCGAGTTCCGACACAGAGGTAGCCACAGCCGTGAACTACCGCACTGTACACTGGTTGATAAAGAGATAGTAGTATACTCGTAACAACTAGTATGACTGACTATGACGGTATAAAGAATGAAAAAAAAACCACGGTTAGGTGGTATATATTATAATACAATTATGGATGGACGGACTGCCTGCCGACTGCCGACACAGAGGTAGCCACAGCCGTGAACTACCGCACTGTACACTGGTTGATAAAGAGATAGTAGTATACTCGTAACAACTAGTATGACGACGGTATAAAGAATGAAAAAAAAACCACGGTTAGGTGGTATATATTATAATACAATTATGGATGGACGGACTGCCTGCCGACTGCCGACACAGAGGTAGCCACAGCCGTGAACTACCGCACTGTACACTGGTTGATAAAGAGATAGTAGTATACTCGTAACAACTAGTATGACACTATGACGGTATAAAGAATGAAAAAAAAACCACGGTTAGGTGGTATATATTATAATAATACAATTATGGATGGACGGACTGCCTGCCGAGTTCCGACACAGAGGTAGCCACAGCCGTGAACTACTGCACTGTACACTGGTTGATAAAGAGATAGTAGTATACTCGTAACAACTAGTATGACACTATGACGGTATAAAGAATGAAAAAAAAACCACGGTTAGGTGGTATATATTATAATACAATTATGGATGGACGGACTGCCTGCCGACTGCCGACACAGAGGTAGCCACAGCCGTGAACTACCGCACTGTACACTGGTTGATAAAGAGATAGTAGTATACTCGTAACAACTAGTATGACTGACTATGACGGTATAAAGAATGAAAAAAAAACCACGGTTAGGTGGTATATATTATAATACAATTATGGATGGACGGACTGCCTGCCGACTGCCGACACAGAGGTAGCCACAGCCGTGAACTACCGCACTGTACACTGGTTGATAAAGAGATAGTAGTATACTCGTAACAACTAGTATGACACTATGACGGTATAAAGAATGAAAAAAAAACCACGGTTAGGTGGTATATATTATAATACAATTATGGATGGACGGACTGCCTGCCGACTGCCGACACAGAGGTAGCCACAGCCGTGAACTACCGCACTGTACACTGGTTGATAAAGAGATAGTAGTATACTCGTAACAACTAGTATGACTATGACGACGGTATAAAGAAAGAAAAAAAAATACCACGGTTAGGTGGTATATAATTATACAATTATGGATGGACGGACTGCCTGCCGAGTGCCGACTGCCGACACAGAGGTAGCCACAGCAGTGAACTACCGCACTGTACTGTGTCTGCTGCTAATATAGACTGGTTGATAAAGAGATAGTATACAACAATATACTACTATACTGGTGGTCAGGCACTGGTCACCACTAGTCACACTGGCAGTGGCACTCCTGCAGCAAAAGTGTGCACTGTTTAATTTTAAATTAATATAATATTATGTACTCCTGGCTCCTGCTATAACAACCTGCAGTGCTCCCCAGTCTCCCCCACAATTATTATAAGCTTTTATACATTGATGTGCAGCACACTGGGCTGAGCTGAGTGCACACAGACTGAGTCACACTGTGTGACTGCTGTGTATCGTTTTTTTCAGGCAGAGAACGGATATAGCAGAGAACGGATATATTAAATAAAAGTTAACTTAACAACAACTGCACTGGTCACTGTGGTAAACTCTGTCTGCACAATCTCTCTCTCTCTCTCTCTCTTCTAATCTATTCTAATGGAGAGGACGCCAGCCACGTCCTCTCCCTATCAATCTCAATGCACGTGTGAAAATGGCGGCGACGCGCGGCTCCTTATATAGAATCCGAGTCTCGCGAGAATCCGACAGCGTCATGATGACGTTCGGGCGCGCTCGGGTTAACCGAGCAAGGCGGGAAGATCCGAGTCGCTCGGACCCGTGAAAAAAAAAGTGAAGTTCGTGCGGGTTCGGATTCAAAGAAACCGAACCCGCTCATCTCTAGTATATACTCGAGTATAAGTCGACCCGAATATAAGCCGAGGCACCTAATTTTACCACAAAAAACTGGGAAAAATTACTGACTCTAGTATAAGCCTAGGGTGGGAAATGCACGGTGCCAGGGGTTTTCATGCTCAGGGTGTCATGCTCGTTGCCAGGGATTTTATGCGGTAGGTGTTATGCTTGTTGCCAGGGGGTAATGTTTGTTTCTAGGGTTGTGCCCCCAGTGCCACATATACCCCCAGTGACAGATAAAAACATGCCCCCGTTGCTTTGCCCCCAGTAGTTATGCCCCTTCTTTGCCCCCAGTATTTGTGCCCCCTCTTTCATTGCCCACAGTAGTTATGACCCCTCTTTCTTTGCCCCAGTAGTTGTGGTGCCCCCTTTCTTTGCCCCCAGTAGTTGTTGTGCCCCCTTTCTTTGCGCCCAGTAGTTGTTGTGCCCCCTTTCTTTGCCCCCAGTAGTTGTTGTGCCCCCTTTGTTTGCCCCCTGTTACTGTGCCCCCTTTGCAGCTTACAAACATAAACACACACTAAAACAATACTTACCACTGCCCCGCTCCTGCTTCCCGACCGCTTCTTCTGCTGCTGCGCTGCTCCGCTCCGTCTGGCCGCTGCTCCGCTCCGTCTGGCCGCCGCTCCATCTGTTCATCCGCTCCGTCTGGCCGCCGCTCCATCTGGATCCCCGCTCCGTCTGGCCGCCGCTCCATCTGGTCGCCCGCGCCGGCGCCCGCTTCCCGGCACCCGATCATCTCTATGGGAGAGACGTCATGACGTCTCTCCCATAGCAACGCCGCACAGACACTAGAGGTCAATAATGACCTCTAGTGTCTGTCCCTGGAGCCGGCTGCAGCGGACGCCCACACAGCCCACGGCGTCTGCTGCAGCCGTTGACTCGAGTATAAGCCGAGGGGGGCTTTTTCAGCATAGAAAACTGTGCTGAAAAAGTCGGCTTATACTCGAGTATATATGGTAGTACTGCACCTCAGTTATTTTGATTGAACTATCTGTGCTCCAGCATGGATAACCTTAACACCTGGGGAAAATTAATTAAGAATCGATTTTAGTTGAGATTACTAATTGCTGGAACAAAAATCACACATTTACTAACCAGCATTTTTACTTGCCTCTTTATCTTTCAATGGTATATGTTGTCGCTTTTTAACATGTGCAATTTGTGTTAATTTTTGTGTCAACTGATGCAGTCCACATTAAATCACTTCAGGCTGCTTAGAAACTTGTCTCTGCCATGGCTGGGGTCAGGAAGTGCTGCAGGTGACTTGGTGGGCTTTTACTAGCATTGTGATTGGTTTACCCATAATTAAAATGGTTTTCACTTTTTTGGAAGTGGTGCATTCAGGTGTGATTTTTGTACAATTTTGGTGGGGCTTTTGATGGAACTTAGTGAAAAAATGGAATTCACATGTCAAAGTGTTCCAAAAAAAAAAACCCCAGTGCATTGATTTTATGCATTTAAGTGTGAATGTTATGCAAATTTGGTGCGATTTTGTGCACATTTGCAAAGATGATTCTATGTGCGCTTTCCACTAATACCAATGTTAATTTTGACAATGTTTGTCAATTAATCCTCATTAAATTCACGATTCGCAAAATCGCGGCTTTTTCGGCAAATCATCCAAAGGTCAACCTTTTTACCCCCTGGACTGTTAGCATGCTTTCAGTTCTATTAAGTTGTAATCAAAATAAAATAGTAGCTCTAGCTACTACAAATAGTCTGTATTGCTATATAAATACCATATAGCAGCTACTACACATAAGAGAATAAAGTAAACTATTTTAATGGAATAACTGTAAGTAGAGGTATCTGAAAAAGCAGGTATTATGTTTGATGAGAATTATGGCCCTCATTCCGAGTTGTTCGCTCGTTCTTTTTCATCGCATCGCAGTGAAAATCCGCTTAGTACGCATGCGCAAAGTTCGCACTGCGACTGCGCCAAGTAACTTTACTATGAAGAAAGTATTTTTACTCACGGCTTTTTCTTCGCTCCGGCGATCGTAATGTGATTGACAGGAAATGGGTGTTACTGGGCGGAAACACGGCGTTTCAGGGGCGTGTGGCTGAAAACGCTACCGTTTCCGGAAAAAACGCAGGAGTGGCCGGAGAAACGGTGGGAGTGCCTGGGCGAACGCTGGGTGTGTTTGTGACGTCAACCAGGAACGACAAGCACTGAAATGATCGCACAGGCAGAGTAAGTCTGGAGCTACTCAGAAACTGCTAAGTAGTTAGTAATCGCAATATTGCGAATACATCGGTCGCAATTTTAAGAAGCTAAGATTCACTCCCAGTAGGCGGCGGCTTAGCGTGTGTAACTCTGCTAAATTCGCCTTGCGACCGATCAACTCGGAATGAGGGCCTATATACACATTTTAGCTCAAAGTTGATGAATCACGACAGAATGCCCGATTTTTAAAATTCACAGATACAAATCATTGGCAATCATTCCGAGTTGTTCACTCGTTCTTTTTCATTGCATCGCAGCGATTTTCCGCAAACTGCGCATGCGCAATGTTCACACTGCGGCTGCGCCAAGTAAATTTGCTAAGAAGTTTGGTATTTTACTCACGGCATTACAAGGTTTTTTCTTCGTTCTGGTGACCGTAATGTGATTGACAGGAAGTGGGTGTTTCTGGGCGGAAACTGGCCGTTTTCTGGGAGTGTGTGAAAAAACGCTGCTGTTTCTGGGAAAAACGCGGGAGTGGCTGGAGAAACGGGGGAGTGTCTGGGCGAACGCTGGGTGTGTTTGTGACGTCAAACCAGGAACGAAACTGACTGAACTGATCGCAGTGGCAGAGTAAGTGTCGAGCTACTCAGAAACTGCTTAGAAATTTCTATTCGCAATTTTGAGAATCTTTCGTTTGCAATTTTGCTAAGCTAAGATTCACTCCCATTAGGCGGCGGCTTAGCGTGTGCAATGCTGCTAAAAGCAGCTTGCGAGCGAACAACTCGGAATGAGGGCCATTGTTCGTATTGGCCAGTTTTCACTCTAGGACTTCCTATCAATCATTTTCGAGTCGTGCGAAGCAGCAGGCAGCAGAAATGCACTGACAGTTTGGAAAAGTATGAGGTTTAATAGAGCTCAATGCCTTCCATGTTGACATGTTGCAGTGAGGGAGGGCCTCAATGTTTTCAGAGTGTAATCGCTTCCATGTGACAGGGCAGGAGTGTTCAACCTTCACTTCAGCATGTCAGTATGAGAACAAGCTGGAAATGTGCTAGTATTAAAACCACCTGTTTGACAACACTGTGACTTTTAGTAAATACAAGTCATATTTTGACTTTACAATGAAGAGAGACTTTCACAGAGGGTGTGTATTTGCAAATACATCGATTGGTGTCAAATGAACTGCCTGTGTATGGGATGGTCTTCAGTATGCTGACTGTCGGGATCCCGGCGCACAGTATACCGGCGCCAGAATCCCGACAGCCGACATACCGACACTTTTTCTCCCTCGTGGAGGTCCATGACCCCCCTGGAGGGTGAATAAATAGCGTGGCGCGCTTTGCGCGCCACCGTGCCCACAGCGTGGCGAGTGCAGCGAGCCTGCAAGGGGCTCATTTGCGCTCACCACGCTGTCGGTATGCTGGCGGTCGGGCTCCCGGCGCCGGTATGCTGGTCGCCGGGAGCCCGGCCCCCAGCATACTATACTACACCCTTGTGTATATATACTTGTATACTGTAGATAATAATGAATATGGTATGCAGTTAGATTCTCGACTGTCAGGATCCCGGCGGTTGAAATCCCGACGTCAAAATCCCATCAGCCATTGAAATACTGACAGTCGGAATCCCGGCCGCCAGCCACGCCACCACCCAAGGGGGAATAGAACCTTGTCCGAAGCGTGGTGAACGTGGTGGGATTCCGGCTGTTGGGATTGCGGTGTCAGGATCCCGTCAGATAGGGAAACATGCTGATCCCATTAATATATATATATATATATATATATATATAAAAAAAAACTAGTGTGTATGTGAGGTAGGGAATGTAGAGTCTCTAAGCACCACCAGGACAAAGACTGATGTGAATGGCCAAACATGATTTGTAAAATGCTGCATTATAATTTATATGTATGTGCTGTATAAATAACTACAAACTAAAAAAAAAAAATATTTAGCTCCAGCCATAGTACAGCAAACATAAATCAGCTGAGATGACAATGTCTTGGTGCCGGTATGAATGGTCGACCATGTTAAGGTCGACAGTCATTAGGTCGACCACTATTGGTCGATATTGACATGGACAAATGTTCGACACATGAAAATGGTTGACACGTGACAGGCCGACACATGAAAAGGTCGACATGGATTTTTGAAGTGTTTTTTGGTGTCATTTTTTTCCATGACCAGGAACCCCAATTAGTGCACTGTATCTCCTAGCATGGCTGGCTTCACTCGCCATGCTGCGGGCAAGGTGCCTCGCTCTGCTAACGCTGCGCTCGGCACAGGTTACTATTCCCAATCGTAGTCCACCTGGATGGTAAAGTATGAAAAATTTAAAAATCTAATTTTTTTTAAAGAAGTCATGTCGACCATGTGACCACGTCGACCATGTCAATGTCGACCAATAGTGGTCGACCTAATGACTGTAGACCATCCAAACGGATACCCAATGTTTTGCCTAGATTATGTGGACACCTACTGTATAAATGTATTGAGAATAATAGCAACAATAGGATTTAGAATTAGTATGGTACTGAATAAAATACAATTCTGTAATGGGTGCCAAGGATATGCATAATATGTACAATGGGGAAAAATGACACAAATCTACTGTATCCCTGCAGATTTCAAGCCAATATAGGGACACAAATAACTTTAGTCTTGCCCTGGTGCGACAAGATGGTTCACACAGCAGACAAAGCAAAGGCTCAGCAGTCAATTGCCAGTTTATCCATACAATGGGTGTGCAACAAGTGAGCCAAACACTTCACTTTTAGTGGCAGTTAATAAAGCAGTTGTCCGTATGTCCTTAGTTAGGACATGTTGTAGTGTGACTTTGTGTTAATTGAAAGATACTTTGTATGCTGGGGAGTAGCTGCTGATTGTGAAATTATCTTCTAGTCATAGTGGAAGCTCACTTTACACCAGTCTATTGCTGAATATTAAAAATTTACTTAAAAGCTCAGTATTAGCCTTAGAAATAGTTAGACTGATTAAAACGCCTCAAAATCTCACCCTTTTCAGTATAAGCACTCCACATTTCTCCAAAGTTTCTTTACAATGTAAACCCAGAATTCAATCGATAAAGTTCCCTGCCTTTGCATAATCTCAAGTACTTCTACGTTCATCTTCTACACAGGTGCCCAAACCATACCATATACAGCAGTGGAGGCACTGGGGTCGGTGACACTTGGTGCGGCCAATAGCCACGACGAAGAAGCGCATGGCTCAAAAAGAGGTGTGGCTTTGCTGGCAGGGACGTGGCCTTGTGGAAGTCCCCTGGTTTTATCACTCTGGGGGCATGTCCAGCATCCGTGGAGATTCTGGGCTGCCCCTGGAGACTGTGGCTGCATTGCCGGCTCCTTCTCAGTGGCAGGAGCCGGGCACTGCAAGATAATGTCACATTGTTGCACACAACTCCCAATCACTGCAGAGAAACTGACATTTTGGTGCCACCCCCTGTAAGGGTGACACATGGGTGTGGCCTGCACCCTCTTTGTGACTCCTGCTATATTTGACTATTGACTCCTATAGTGTGTCACTAAATTACCTGGAAACTGAAAGGAGAGGCTGCACTGCTGTGAACCCTGTGCAGTGTGATGTGATTGGCTGTGCCGGGCTGCATGATCAGGATGAGGGCACTACCAACGGCACTATCAGAGTGTACAGTAGTATAGTGAGAAGGCCCTTCCAGAGGAGTGGGGAAATTTCTCCAGGCCTCAAAGATTTCTAATTGTTTTTGTGTTCTGACTTTTTTTATATACTGGTTGAGTATCCCTTATCCAAAATGCTTGGGACCAGAGGTATTTTGGATATCGGATTTTTCCGTATTTTGGAATAATTGCATACCATAATGAGATATCATGGTGATGGGACCTAAGTCTAAGCACCGAATGCATTTATGTTTCATATACACCTTATACACACAGCGTAAAGTTAATTTTAGCCAATATTTTTAATATCTTTGTGCATTAAACAAAGTGTGTGTACATTCACACAATTCATTTATGTTTCATATACACCTTATACACACAGCCTGAAGGTCATTTAATACAATATTTTTTATAACTTTGTGTATTAAACAAAGTAGGTGTACATTGAGCCATCAGAAAACAAAGGTTTCACTATCTCACTCTTACTCAAAAAAGTCTGTATTTCGGAATATTCCGTATTTCGGAATATTTGGATATGGGATACTCAACCTGTATATCTATCTATCAGTGACGTGCGGTCAGGCGAGGGAGAGCCTTTCCTGTCATACTAATGCATATGCCAGAGTTTTGACTATATAAAGCAGGGACGTGCAGTCAGGGGAGGCAGGGGAGGCAGAGCCTCACCTGTCATGCTCCCTGTCATTCTCCAGAGTTTTGACTATATAATGATTAGAATAATACAAAGAAGATATTTATAACAAATAATCATCTTCTTTGTATTAAAGTGATCATTTGTATAGTTAAAACTTTGCAGGTTTTAGGATCACTGTGGATTTGAAGGGAGAAATGAGACGTGAGGCATCAACAGCTCTGCCTCACGTCTCATAGTTTGGAACTGCAGCAGCGCTGCCTGTGGAGGGAGGAGAAGATACACAGCGGCCAATCACAGCAGTTAAAACAGATCCAAGTGAGGCATGCCTCACACTGGCTGAAGCTGTGATTGGGGACCTCGGATTGGTCATGTGACCATCCAGGAAGAGACCGAGCCACCGCGTTAGGAAACATTGACGCTGGCTGGCCATTGTCTGCATCCAGGACCCGCTGGTATAGTGACTTTACACCCTCCTGTCCCCATCCCAGACCCGCTGGTAAAGTGACCGCATCCCCCCCTCGACGCGCTGTTAAAGTGACCACACGCATCCCCCCCGGACGCGCTGTTAAAGTGACCGCACGTCCGTCCCCCCCGGACCCGCTGTTATAATGGGCGCCCCCCCACACACACACACAGGAGCTGAGGCCGTCTCTCACTGCAACGCTGGGACCTGCATCCCGGGAAGAGATTGCAGCACAGACCAGAGGAAGCCTGGCCGTATACCAGGGGAGAGGGGCACAGACCTGAGTCCCCTGTCCGCCGCCGCCAGCCGCCAAGCTAAGGCTTTCCGTGGCCGGATCAAAACTTCAGCTGGGGAAGAACAGGAGAGTACCCCAGCCTGACAGCAAAAGTTTGGTGGAAAGGAGACCAGCAGGTACTGGGTGATACAAGGCTATGCATGTGTGTGTACCGCTCTGTGTATACAGTATGTCCATACTGAGTACATTGCCTTTTATTTCTTTGATATAAATATATGACCTGGGGGTGGGGTGTGAAGGGGGGGGTGTTAGGTTTACCCTGCAGAGCAAGGGTTAGGGTTAGGCTGTGGGGGCGGGAGGGGGGGGATTGAGGGTTAGGCTGCAGAGAAGGTTAGGGTTAGGCTGTGGGGGAGGAAGGGTTAGGGGGTTTAGTATATACAGTGGTCGAAGTGGGGCAGTATACGGCAGTATGGTATACCGCCACTTCTTCCACTGACCTGGATATGCGGAACTGAAAGTGCAGCAGGAGGCGAGGGAAGTGGCCATCCTGCTGCACATGGTGCTCCCCGTCCCTGCGCGGCGGCTGTGTAGAGCGCTGTATTAGCTCACAGCCGCACGCCGCTCACCACTGCCCGCCGCCGCCATCAGCCCACCGCTCACCGTTGCCAGCCACCAGCAACAAATGAGGTAATGTTCCCCTGCTGTCACCTTTTTCCCTGTTGTTACCGTCCCTGTCCCTACTGTCACTCTGTCTCTCCCTGCTGTTACTGTCGTCACTCTCTCTCCCTGTCGTCACCGTCGTCACTCTCTCTCCCTGTCGTCGCTCTCTCTCCCTGTCATCACTGTCGTCACTCTCTCTCCCTGTCGTCACTCTCTCTCCCTATCGTCACTCTCATCACTCTCTCTCCCTGTCGTCACTCTCTCTCCCTGTCGTCACTGTCATCACTCTCTCTCCCTGTCGTCACTCTCTCTCCCTGTCATCACTCTCTCCCTGTTGTCACTGTCGTCACTCTCTCTCTCCCTGTCGTCACTCTCTCTCCCTGTCATCACTCTGGCTGTCCCTGCTGTCACAATTTCAGCTCATTCAGTGTGCTGCAATGTGAATTTCGGCTCATTCAGTGTGCTGCAATGTGAATTTCGGCTCATTCAATGTGCTGCAATGTGCTATAATGTGAATTTCGGCTCATTCAGTGTGCTGCAATGTGAATTTCGGCTCATTCAGTGTGCTGCAATGTGAATTTCGACTCATTCAGTGTGCTGCAATGTGAATTTCGGCTCATTCAGTGTGTTACAATGTGAATTTCGGCTCATTCAGTGTGCTATAATGTGAATTTCGGCTCATTCAGTGTGCTGCAATGTGAATTTCGGCTCATTCAGTGCGCTGCAATGTGAATTTCGACTCATTCAGTGTGCTGCAATGTGAATTTCGACTCATTCAGTGTGCTGCAATGTGAATTTCGGCTCATTCAGTGTGCTACAATGTGAATTTCGGCTCATTCAGTGTGCTATAAGGTGAAAGGGGCACTAGTACTAGATAGTATAAGGGGTTCTACTACACTGGGCACGCCCCTTTTTGGGTGACCACACCCCCATTTATGTGACCACGCCCCCTTTTCTGGAGCGCGCGCATAATTACGCCCTTGACTTTTGCATACCCCCACTTCAAAATTTCCACTTCGACCACTGTATATATATATATATATACACACATACAGTATATGTGTGTGTGTGTGTGTATATATATATATATATATATATATATAATGTGTGTAAATCCGACTCTAATGATAGCTAGTGCCTCCCCAGTCATTAACCTCACCGCACGTCACTGATATAAAGTATATGAAAAATGCAAAGAACATGTTAAATTCTAATCATTTTTATTGTCAAATCTCTGGAGTAAAAAGTCTATGGCAGGGGCAGTGCATCCCCTGCCTATCTGCCTATGGGCCACTTGGCCCATCTAGTCTGCCCATTTTTTTTATCCTTTAGGTAATCGCAACCCTCTTTGAACCTTAATTCCTTGTAAGGATATTCACATGCCTATCCCAAGCATGTTTAAACTGCTCCACAGTCTTAGCCTCTACCACCTCTGATGGGAGGCTATTCCACTTATCCACTACCCTTTCTGTGAAATAAAAAAGTGGAAGCAAGGAAGAAGCAAGTAACTACAGACCAGTAAGCTGTCAAAGTCAGAAAAATATCATGCTACACATTGCCATATATTCACCTCATGCGCATGCCTGCTGCACGTGCACATTTTCTCCCGTGCGTGCGGATATACGCAGCCGCGTGATGGCGCCTCGGCCATGCGCTCGAGCGCGTGGTATGTGCATTTACGGTAGACTTTGTGTGCGTCTAGCGGGCGACTCAATCGTTTAATAATAGAACCAAATAGCTCGTTTTATAGATAATGTTCCCCTTAATGATAACTGCAAGTTTGGTTAATGTGACTTGTTCACGGACTTGGGAATCCCTCTTTGCGTGGTACAAGGGGTCTGATTAAGGTTGAACAGTGGTGTCTGGTACCTAACCGAAGAGTATTTTTATAGCAATAATCCGGTGTTGGTTAGGTAAAGATTAATCGCTCCTGCGTGTAGTTATGGCCATTAGTAGTTTCTGGACATATTCTATATTTGCAGTTCATTATCCATGCGGCGGGAATCCGGAGATTCCCACCCACCTGAGCTGTTTGAAATAGTCACAGCCCACCTGTTCAAACTAACCTATGACCTTTTGATATGAGGCGAGGAGACATTCCTGTGTCCAATGAACAATGAGATTGTAGGTCCCTTTGTAGTATACTGTACTCAGTGTATATAAGATCAGCCAGCCTGAACAGCTCCCTCACTCTCCACAAACGGTTTTCATATTGACTAACTCGGGGCTGGTACCAGGCTGCGCTGCGATCGTTCCCAGTGTGTGTAAGTAATTCTCTGTGATTATCTCGCTCTTTGTTTGTATTGGCCACATTCTCTCTCTCTCTCTCTCTCTCTCTCTCTCTGTTTAGTTTAAGATTGTAACGTTATTGTATATTTCTGTCTAGATATTCTGTTAGAATTATATGTTAGTATGTAGTGTATGACTTGTAACTGTTTTACCCCTTTTCGATATAACTAAAAGCTTGTTAGTAAAGGTGTTGGATCCTTAGCACGGTATTGTGTGTTCATTATATTGCAGAGGGTAATAGGAGCGTCTCTATCGCTCAAACAGCTTTAGTGTAAACAAGGTTAAGCTGCGTTATATCGCTACAGTGTTTCAGTACAAGGTCTACAGTATAAGAATATCCTTTCTGTGTGTTACATTCAAGGTTTACTGATTGTCATCTTGTGAGCGTTTGCGCCGCTCGTGATCTCCTCGTGGTCTCGAGCGTCCGCTACGCTGATAGCGTAGCATTACGGTTGTCGCTCGCCTATAGCGTGCTCGACACCACGCATTAAGCTGTGAGCGAGCGTGCCGCATGTGTGTCTCGGTCACGGCCTAGTGTATGCTACGCTAAATACGTACCCTTACGGTACCCCATACGCCAATTGCGTACTGTGTCTCTTACCCATTATTGTGAAGTTATAAGGTAATCTAAATCAGCATTATCAATTGGCGGCTCGTCCGTCCTCCACATATCCGCACTAGCGAAAACAAACGTTATCCGTCAGCAAGGGCGGGAAGGCAGTATCCCTTCGTATCGGGATACAGTAGTGCTGACTAGATAAGCGTCTGTTTCGCTAGATTGAAGGAGTGCTGGTGGGATCCGGAACCGGAGGTAAGAACAATACGCTATTGTTTTTTTTAAAACTGTTTATTTCTATTTTGCGTACACACGCACGCACACACACAACGGTATCTCTTTTCATTTGTATATTTTCACATATCACCTTCCTGTTTGCCATTTCATAATTGATAACGTGCTGAGAAAGATTTGTTGCTATTGGTAGTTAAAAGTTAATATTAATACGTAAGGAAGTAATTTGTAAAACACGCACACGGCTTGCCTAAAATACAAGGAAGTTCTGTGTGGTGTTCAGTAGATGATTACAATTAAAGGTCATTTACATTGATAAACGTGTTAGTTGTGTTACTGTGGACATACCTGGCTTACGTACACGTGTCTCTAACAAGGGGCAGAACGAGTGTACGCGACGCAAGGGTCGACGCACGTAGCGTATATTACGCAACGGAGCGTCTGGGTACGCCCACATGATACAAATCACACGATAGTATTATTTTAAGTAGGCGAAAAGGAGGTAACGCGATAATAGCGCAAGTCAATTTCAGTGCCCAAAATTTTAAGCTAATAGATCCTTCTCCAATTTGCAACTCATCTGGACTGAACTGTGTTACTGAATGAAAGGGATTTCTGCGCAGAAACGAAAGTTAAGTGTATATGAGGTGAAAGAGTGTGTATACATATATATATAAGTTTCTAAAAAAATTTTTTTGGGGTTGAACCAAAGGAAATAGAGTTCTCGTGAAGGTACATATGTGTAAGTGACTGCATGGTGGCTTGGGAGGCATCCCTTGTTAAACATTAAAAAAGAGCATTAGAGTATAGCAGACCAGGAGGTCTACTGTAGCACAGACCAGGAGGTCCAGACAGACCAGGAGGTCCAGGTACAGCAGACTAAGAAGTCCGCTATAGATAAAGAGTAGCACAACACCAGAAAGGGTTGGTGCGATACCCATATAGGCCATTAAGCTCAGGCTGAAGGAATTCGCAGCCACAATTTTCGATTCCACTGGTCGCTCCGCACATAAGATCAGTTGCTTTTGTGCAGAACGATTGTACCGCACGTAATTGTGTGCATTAGTTAGTAACTTGACCCAGTACCATTTGCGTACGCTAGAGGGGTCATAAACGCTATTTGTACATTCTAACGTGATTTGTGTAATATTTTTTTTATTTTAAGGGAAGTTCGCTAGTCACTTGGGAACTATCCAACAACCAATAGTTACTGGAAAGGGTTAAGTGCTCTTCGGATCACACCCACATGTTCCAGTAAATAGAGGTTCAGGTCGCAGGGGCCCTAGGTTGAGTACGCCAGCGCTAAGGCAGTGTGTGGGCGTATTGGTCGACGTGGGCGAGTGAGTGAGTACGCGGTAAACTTCGCCGCCGGCCTGCCCAGGACATCTTGGTTTTGTAAGGGTTTGCTGAAGACCCTGATTTGAAGGTCAGAGGTAGTGAAAGCAACACCTGCATGGATGGGGGCCAGTTGTTCAGGTAGGGGGCGATCAACCTCGGTTCGGGTTGACTTAGTAAACCGACCAATCGGGTCGGCAAGGTATGTAATGTGTGAGAAATACGGATCACACACAGAGGTTTTGTGCGATGAATGGGAAAGAATGACTGTGCACGATGGGGAAAAGTTCCCACGGGTAGGCAGTTTTAGCCCAGATGTGTTGCAAAATCTAAGGAGAAGGATATGTCTCATTAAATCTGCAAAGAGACGAATCAAACATTATGACTATTTACAGTTATGGCAGCAGGAGGGTGAAATACAGAGAGGATTGGCTCAGGCGGCTGGATCTATCCCTATCAAGAAACTGATAGCCACGGCGCCACCGCCACCATACATAACAGGAGAGCAGGTGGTCACAGAGAATGGCACACTGGTGAATGATAAACATGCACTTAGTAACTGTATAAATGTTAAGAATAATGTGACTAAGATTATTGATGCAAATACTAACCCGTGCAAGCTGTACCCTGTTTTAAACTTTCCCCAGGAGTGTGATCAAGAGGATGAGCCAACAACAATATCGGCACTCTCTCTAGCAGCCACCACAGCAGAAACAACAGTGGGCACGGCCCAGCCCATAAGATTAGCGTCAAAGCCCCCTAGCGGAGGGACAGGTGAGGTCGTATCATCTGGTAAGTACGGCACCATACTCTATGCTGAAACCATTTCACCACATGTTGTAGAATCTACTCAGAAAGATGTTATTGGACTTAATCCCGTTAGGGTAATAGCAGTGCCAAATGGGAAAACTGACACATCAGGAATCACTCCTGTCAGAAACATCGCCATGCACTGCCCCTTTTCCCGAATAGAATTAAGAACAATGGTGTCTGAATTCCCTGATCCTAGGAAAGATCTAGCTGCTAGTCAGAAATACATTAGAGATCTAGAAAATACTGTGGAGCCCAATAACAAAGACTGGTAGATATTGCTGAGGGCATGTTTACCCTCCAATGTCGACTCTGCAAGATTTTTAGCTGACTGTAAATTAGATGAAGATGTACCCCTTACGGATGTGTACAACCAAGATAATGTAAAGAGAATAAATTTACAGTTAAAAGAGTATTTTCCAGCTGTTGCCAAATGGAATAAAAAAATTTCCATCAAACAAAAAGAGGGAGAAACAGCTGCTGATTATTTTCATCGGGCACTACAGGAAATGGCTAAGTATACAGGCATAGAAGACATTTCGACAAATGTAAATCATAGAGCAGTAGCAGTATCTGTGTTAATGGAAGGTTTAAAAGAAGTATTAAGGACAAGGGTACAGACCACCCAACCATGTTGGCGAGGTCTGTCGGTGGCTACTTTGAGAGAGGCTGCTGTTGATCATGAACGGAATATCACCAGACACAGGGAGTCACAAAGTGATAAGTTAATGGCCGTAAGTATACAGGCCCTAACCACAAGGCCATCTCTGTATAAATCTCCGACCCCTGTGGGTAAGTCAAATGTGGTAACTTGTTATTACTGTCATAAAGAGGGACATTTTGCACGAGACTGTAAATCAAAGAATGCACAAAGATCATACCAACCCCCTAGACAACGACATGACACACGAAATTGGGAGCAAGGACTGCAGAGACGGAGTTATGAGCCACACGCAGGGGAAACAAAAAGGTATCCCCCAAAAAGAGACTGGCAAGTCACTGATAGATCCCATTTACCCCCTTCACAGGTAATAGCTGCCAGCGCAATACAGGGAGGCCACCACGCACCATAGGGGCGAGGCCACACCTGTAATCTGCAGCCAGTGAAATTAATTGCGAACCTTGGAAGTGAACCCGAGGTCACAATTGATGTAGCTGGTAAATCTCTAAATTTCCTTGTAGATACAGGGGCGGCCAAGTCAGTGATAAATTCGACCGTGGGCATGAGAACCACTGGTAAAACAATTCCAGCCATGGGAGTAACAGGAGTAGTACAGCACTACCCTTTAAGCAAACCCGCAGAGATTACGATAGGGCCTTTGCATACCAAGCATTCTTTCCTGCTGGCTGCATCAGCTCCGACTAATCTCTTAGGGAGAGATTTACTGTGCAAAATGGGATGCGTCATATACTGTACTCCTGAAGGTGTGTTCTTGGACATACCCGAAAACCACGCTCAGGAAGCGCAAGATATGCTAGACTCCCCAACAAGATTAATGTCACACACCGTTACTATAAATAGGTGTCCGTCCAAGGTAGAAGAAATGATTTCCCAGATACCGGAGTCACTTTGGACCAAAGATGGACAAGACACTGGATTGATGGCAAATGTAGCCCCAGTAGTTGTGCAAGTAAAAGATGGTAGGATAGCTCCAAAAATCCCACAATATCCTCTGAAGCCAGAGGTGGAGTTAGGAGTTTACCCTGTAATAGAGCGCTTGCTACAACAGGGCATTCTGGTAAGGACGTCCAGCACTGCAAATAGTCCCATCTTCCCTGTTAAAAAGAGTGGGGGGAGGGGTTACAGATTAGGGCAGGATCTAAGAGGGATCAACAAAATAGTTGAGAGTCAATTCCCCGTAGTGCCAAATCCAGCTGTCATCCTAATGCAAATCCCTCCCACTGCCAAATTTTTCACTGTGATTGACCTCTGCTCCGCTTTCTTCTCGGTACCTCTACACCCTGACAGCCAATACTTATTTGCATTTACATACAGAGGAGTTCAATATACATGGACTCGCTTACCCCAAGGTTTCATAGACAGTCCAAGTATTTTCTCACAAGCTCTGCATGATTGTTTACAGTCTTTCCAACCAGTGAGTGGATCAGTATTGATACAGTACGTGGACGATTTACTACTGTGTTCAGATTCATTGGAAGCGTCCCTGAGAGATACGAAACAGCTCCTGTTTCATCTTTCAGACACAGAACACAAGGTTTCCAAAGACAAGTTACAAGTATGCCAGACCCGTGTAAAGTATTTGGGACACTGTCTAACACAAGGACTGAGACACCTTACCGCTGATAGAATTCAAGCAATTCGTGACATGACCCTGCCACAAACCCAGCAACAGATTAGAACGTTTTTAGGAATGTGTGGGTATTGCCGTAACTGGATCCCAGGTTTTTCCATACTAGCCCTACCTTTGCAAGAGATGGTCTCATCAAGTAAACCTGATCGGATCTCGCACACAGACGAATCCGAGATGGCATTTGAAAGACTAAAACAGTGCCTAACACAGGCACCAGCATTAGGTATGCCTGACTATGGGAAACCCTTTGAGCTGTACGGAACAGAGAGTGCTGGTTGCGCAGCAGGTGTCCTAACCCAGAAGCATGGTGATGCCAGCAGGCCGGTAGCTTACTACAGCGCCCAGCTTGACACGGTAGCGCGATCCCTCCCCACATGCTTGCGAAGTGTTGCAGCGATAGCATTGCTAGTTCCAAAAAGCGAAGATGTAGTGCTAGGACACAACCTCACAATTCATACACCACATGCAGTGTCAGCCTTACTAAATTCTGCCCAAACCAGACACGTCTCATCAGCGCGGTTTACAAGATGGGAATTGGCACTGATGGCCCCCGTAAACATTACCATAAGGAGATGCAGCGCATTAAATCCTGCAACGTATCTCCCAGGTGTGCCTGGACAGGCACAAAGGGTGGAGGATGAGAGTAATGGTGAAGGAGGATTTAATACAGAGGATGACACACATGATTGTATGGAATATTTGACCCAAAATTTCACGGCAAGGCCTGACATCAGTGACAACCCATTGGAAGATGTAGATTTTACTTTCTACACTGACGGTAGTTGTCACAGACAGACGGACTCGGGAGACTTGTGTACTGGATACGCAGTCGTAGATGACCAAGGTACCATAGAAGCAGAACCGCTAGGCCCACCTCACTCAGCACAAGTTGCTGAACTGGTTGCCCTGACCAGAGCATGTGAATTGGCTAAGGGCAAGTCAGCCAATATCTACACAGATTCTAGGTACGCATTCGGAGTAGTCCATGATTTCGGAGCCCTATGGCGCCTCAGAAATTTCATGACGGCAGCTGGCACACCCGTAGCGCATGCAGCCCACATCAAAAGACTTCTAACAGCGATACAGGAACCCGACAGAGTGGCTGTTATCAAGTGTAAAGCTCACACGTATAGCCAAGACCCGGTATCACTTGGTAACAGCCGAGCAGACGAAGCTGCTAAATCAGCAGCTAGTAACCCCATACAAACAGATAGTACACGACTGATGGTATTTAATACTGTAAACACACAGAAATTGTGTGAAATGCAAAATTTGTGTTCCCCACAGGAAAAGGCAGTTTGGAAGTCAAAAGGATATGGCCAGGAGTCCTCAGGACTCTGGACAGATGGACATGGTAAACCAGTGGCCCCAAGAGCATACCTTCCAAGTCTAGCGGAAGCAGCACATGGGCTGACTCATCTAGGCAAAGAAGGGATGTGCAAGCTAGTAAGAGCTTATTGGTGCGCCCCAGGATTTTCTTCCCATGCGGGTAAGAGAGCGATGACATGTCTCACCTGCTTGAGGAAGAATATCGGAAAGGCAATACCGACAGAGCCATCTCATATCCCTCCAACAGATGGCCCTTTCCAGGTGATACAAATTGATTTCATACAATTGCCACCTTGTAGAAATTTAAAGTATGTTTTGGTCTGTATTGATGTATTTTCAAATTGGGTTGAAGCATTTCCTGCGGCCACAAATACCGCTGTATTTACTGCAAAGAAAATTGTACAGGAATTTGTGTGTAGGTACGGTATCCCTAGAATAATTGAAAGTGATAGGGGTACCCATTTCACAGGTGAAGTCTTTCAAACAATGTGTAAGTTGATGGGAATTAATAGTAAGCTGCATACTCCGTATCGCCCCCAGGCGAGTGCAAAGGTGGAAAGAGTTAACAGCACTATTAAAAATAAATTGAGCAAGGTAATGACTGAAACAGGACTGTTATGGCCTGAAGCTTTGCCAATCGTATTATACAGCATCAGAACCACTCCCAGGTCCTCTCTTAATCTGTCTCCTTTTGAAATTCTGTTTGGTCGACAACCCCATGTTATGATTAACCCCCAGGATGATTTGAAATGTAACAATGTAGTAACCGTAAAGTACTTGGTTAAGATGAGTAAGCAATTGAGGAATCAGAATGATAATCTAAAGTTGGTGATTCCTGATTTGCCAGACAGTAATTGTCATGACATTGAACCTGGGGATTATGTAATGATACGGAATTTTCTACGCTCAGGTTGCCTTATTGACAGATGGGAAGGACCATATCAAGTCTTATTGACCAGCACAACTGCTTTGAAGGTTGCCGAGAGAGAGACTTGGGTCCATTCGTCTCATTGTAAAAAGGTCACTGACCCAGAGAGGTCCCGTGATAAAGAACCGACGGTGGAGGTTGTATCACTAGAGTGTCTGTTCAGGGAGGATTGAGACGACACCTGAGCGCTGAGAATAACAAGACCGGAAGCTTGTCGAGCCAGATTTCTTTTTCCTATTTGTTATTTTCTCCAGCTCCCACCTCCCTCCTATTTCCTTTCCCCCTTCTTAGTTTTCTCCTTTTACTCCTCTAAGATGGACTTGCCCCAAGAGACTGTGATCCGGATTTTCCTGTTGACCCTGATGTTGACCAGAGCAGTCTGTTTCGGTGAGAGTACCATGGAGGTCGAGAAAGGATCAGGAATGGGTTCTGATGACCAGGATGCAGGCGTAGATTTCCAAGAACAACATAATCTCCGAGTAAAGGCGAGTATCAGAAAACGATCTGGTAGCATTGACAATAGAAGGAATTGTGAAGGATTGTTAGCTGAAGAGAACTGCATCTGTAGGCATTGTGACAATATAGTTGAGGATGGGTGCATAAAGAAATGTCAGTCCAGTTTTAATGTCCACATGGACCGGCATCCATTCAGTGACTATCACTCCTTAGTGGGTAAAGTGTTAAATCAGACAGACTGTTGGGTATGCTCTCAAGTACCTCAAGGCCATAGCAAATCAGGACTAGTACCATTCCCTTTAACGGTAGGAGAGGTACTTGAGCTAAGTGGTGGGAGGCCGGTGGACAAGAGGTTTAATATCTCTAGTCCTCCTAGTTTGAAGCTCCACCAATACCATGTGGATAGGTCCTTAGTGTGCTTTAACATTTCCAATCCCCGAAAGCCGGGAAATTGGGAAGTGTCATGGAGTAATCAAACCATGACATTCTCACATAGAGCCGACAGATTGCCCATAGACACAGAACTTATACGCCAGATAGCCGACCATAGGAAATTCTTTCGGTATAGGTACACCTTAGGAAGTAGGATCATGCGAGTTGGAGAAGTATCACCAGGATACTGTGCACAGATCGTACAAACTGATACGTGTACTAAACAGATGGAAGAATTAGGGTTTGGAGAGTTCACATGGAAAATCTGTAATATGGTTATGTCACACTCCGTCCCATATGTTCTCCCCGATGATGCATACTTCATATGCGGGAGGAAGGCGTATAAGTGGCTTGCCCCAAACTCAGAAGGGTTATGTTATATTGGAAAAGTACTGCCTGAGGTAATGACTGTATCACACACTAAAATGAAAGATATTCACCGTGGTGCCCAAGCTCCTTATACTCACACTCATTACGAGCACATCGTTAAACGGCACCTGATAGAAAGAACAGAGCATTCAGCCTCTGACCTGATCCATGAATCCACCGGGATTCAATTCCTACTCGCGTTAGATATCACTCGTACCGCTAGAGGAGTGATAAATTATAAATATATATCTGCGCTTGCAAATTTATTAGACAATATCACCGAAATGTATGACGACACATTCAGGTACACTGGGAAAGAGTTACAAGCCTACAAAACAGAACTGGTTCAGCATAGGATGATTCTCAATTACCTCACAGCTGTGACAGGCGGGTATTGTGTAACCCTGGCAACTCAATATGGAATCAAGTGCTGCACGTACATTACAAACAGCACGGAGGACCCAGCCGAGGTCATAGACCAAAAGATGGATGACATTTTACAATTAAAATGGGAGTTCCGAAGGAAACACCATCTCACCCTTGCTGCTGTGGGTAATGAGCTGACCAGTTGGGTGTCATGGTTGAACCCACGAAATTGGTTCTCTGGTTTAGGAGAATGGGCCCAAGGAATTATCATGGATGTAGGGAAATTTCTCTTGTGTATTCTGGGTGTCATCATATTGGTCGGTCTGATATTTAGTTGCGTTCGGGTTTTAACGAAGTGTAAACGTAGTGACCGAGTGATGAGTTTAAGAAGCGAGGACACTGTACTAACAACAACAAATTTGATGTATGACCCAACGATAGAGACAATGTTGTGATGAAAATGTGATTCCACGGTCCGTTTCTTTCACCCGTTTCTCCTTTGTTTTCCTCCAAGGTACAAAGACATCCGCTTGGAAGAAGAATTTGACAACCTTTTGCACAGACCATTGATGGACAATGCCATAGACCCCCATTTTCCCTAGTGACTCTAAAATTTTACGATAGCCCAACACTTCAAAGATTGTAAGTCTATGGACATTGAGAAAGCTTTTTGCTCAAGCAATTATAGCAAAAGCATCGGGAGACTAGAGTCAACATGTACATCGAGACAAGACATCAGACAAGACCTCAATCGGCAAAAGTACATTAAACTCACATAGTTTATGACTGCATTTACCATAATTGCTTCTTATCTTCATCTCTACAACCTTCAGGTAATGACACACATAGTCGATAGGGAATATAGGCACAGATATCAGCACTCACATATCCCCCCATTCATGTATCATCAACTAAAATGTGCTCCCCCATTTTGTTGCAACCAAAAGCCGAAAAGAGCTCGGTAAAGTTTGACAGCCCATCCACAGGCCCGTAATACGGGATAAGAAGGAATTCAAATGTAAACTTCGCAATACCTCGAAGCTTGATTTAAAACACGTACGGCACGATGATACATGACCCCTCAAACATGGACTCATACATACATGCTTCTACTATCTCACTAGGTCAGACCTTTTTCCCACCTTCTTCTCTTCTCCCTTACCCAATCATAGAAATGTATTTTTACATGACATATATTTTTCTCTTTTTGAACTGTTTTAGGAAGTGGCAGTTATTGATGACTGCCAACGGGTGGACTGTCAAAGTCAGAAAAATATCATGCTACACATTGCCATATATTCACCTCATGCGCATGCCTGCTGCACGTGCACATTTTCTCCCGTGCGTGCGGATATACGCAGCCGCGTGATGGCGCCTCGGCCATGCGCTCGAGCGCGTGGTATGTGCATTTACGGTAGACTTTGTGTGCGTCTAGCGGGCGACTCAATCGTTTAATAATAGAACCAAATAGCTCGTTTTATAGGTAATGTTCCCCTTAATGATAACTGCAAGTTTGGTTAATGTGACTTGTTCACGGACTTGGGAATCCCTCTTTGCGTGGTACAAGGGGTCTGATTAAGGTTGAACAGTGGTGTCTGGTACCTAACCGAAGAGTATTTTTATAGCAATAATCCGGTGTTGGTTAGGTAAAGATTAATCGCTCCTGCGTGTAATTATGGCCATTAATAGTTTCTGGACATATTCTATATTTGCAGTTCATTATCCATGCAGCGGGAATCCGGAGATTCCCACCCACCTGAGCTGTTTGAAATAGCCACAGCCCACCTGTTCAAACTAACCTATGACCTTTTGATATGAGGCGAGGAGACATTCCTGTGTCCAATGAACAATGAGATTGTAGGTCCCTTTGTAGTATACTGTACTCAGTGTATATAAGATCAGCCAGCCTGAACAGCTCCCTCACTCTCCACAAACGGTTTTCATATTGACTAACTCGGGGCTGGTACCAGGCAGCGCTGCGATCGTTCCCAGTGTGTGTAAGTAATTCTCTGTGATTATCTCGCTCTTTGTTTGTATTGGCCACATTCTCTCTCTCTCTCTCTCTCTCTGTTTAGTTTAAGATTGTAACGTTATTGTATATTTCTGTCTAGATATTCTGTTAGAATTATATGTTAGTATGTAGTGTATGACTTGTAACTGTTTTACCCCTTTTCGATATAACTAAAAGCTTGTTAGTAAAGGTGTTGGATCCTTAGCACGGTATTGTGTGTTCATTATATTGCAGAGGGTAATAGGAGCGTCTCTATCGCTCAAACAGCTTTAGTGTAAACAAGGTTAAGCAGCGTTATATCGCTACAGTGTTTCAGTACAAGGTCTACAGTATAAGAATATCCTTTCTGTGTGTTACATTCAAGGTTTACTGATTGTCATCTTGTGAGCGTTTGCGCCGCTCGTGATCTCCTCGTGGTCTCGAGCGTCCGCTACGCTGATAGCGTAGCATTACGGTTGTCGCTCGCCTATAGCGTACTCGACACCACGCATTAAGCTGTGAGCGAGCGTGCCGCATGTGCGTCTCGGTCACGGCCTAGTGTATGCTACGCTAAATACGTACCCTTACGGTACCCCATACGCCAATTGCGTACTGTGTCTCTTACCCATTATTGTGAAGTTATAAGGTAATCTAAATCAGCATTATCAAAGCCTTCCATCAGTAGTATGGAAAGTAATGGAAAAACTACTAAAAGAAAGAGTTGTGGAATATCTTAAATCAAACAACTTACAGGATCCAAAACAGCATGGATTTACTGGTGGGAGATCATGCCAAACAAATCTTATTGACTTTCTTGACTCTGTGATGAAAATAATATATCAAGGGGGAGCTGTAGATGTAGCATATCTAGACTTTAGTAAGGCATTTGACACTGTCCCACATCGCAGACTGCTAAATAAACTTGAAAGTGTGGGGGTGGATTGTAGAATAGTTAAATGGATAAGAACCTGGTTGCAGGATATGAAACAGACAGTTGTAGTAAATGGAGTGCAATCTATGGAGGGAAATGTTACCAGTAGAGTACCCCAGGGATCTGTACTTGGACCAGTTCTCTTTAATATCTTTGTTGGTGACATTGCAAATGGTATTGAAGGGAAAGTATGCCTTTTTGCAGATGATACAAAGATATGCAACAGGGTAGACACACCAGGAGGGGTAAAACAAATGATTGATGACCTAGCTAGGCTTGAAAAATGGTCAAGAACATGGGAACTACAGTTTAATGCTAAAAAATGCAAAATCATGCACTTGGGTCTCAAAAACCCAAAGGCTAAATATAGTATCAAGGGTACTATAATGGAAACTACTGAGGAGGACAGGGATTTAGGAGTCACTATTTCAAGTGACTTAAAGTCAGGAAAGCAATGCAACAAAGCAATAAGAAAGGCAAGTCAGATGCTTGGTTGCATAGGGAGAGGAATCAGTAGCAGGAAAAGAGAAGTAATAATGCCACTGTATAGGTCATTGGTGCGGCCTCATCTGGAATACTGTGTCCAGTTCTGGAGACCATATCTCCAGAAGGATATAAATACATTAGAGAGTGTACAAAGAAGGGCAACTAAAATGGTGCATGGCCTACATCACAAAACTTACCCGGAAAGGCTAAAAGATCTTAACATGTATAGTATGGAGGAGAGAAGGGAAAGGGGAGACATGATAGAAACTTTCAAATATACCAAAGGTTTTAACAAAGTTCAGGAGGGAAACATTTTTCAAAGGAAGAGAAGTATTAGAACTCAAGGACATATACTGAAACTGGAGGGAGGCTGGTTCAGGGGAAAATTAAGAAAAATTATTTCACAGAAAGGGTAGTGGATAAGTGGAATAGCCTCCCATCAGAGGTGGTAGAGGCTAAAACTGTGTAGCAGTTTAAACATGCTTGGGATAGGCATATGAATATCCTTACAAAGAATTAAGGTTCAAAGAGGGTTGCGATTACCTAAAGGATAAAAAAAATGGGCAGACTAGATGGGCCAAGTGGTTTTGAGCGCCTGAAATTTTTCGGGTTTTGTGTTTTGGTTTTGGGTTCGGTTCCGCGGCCGTGTTTTGGGTTCGAACGCGTTTTGGCAAAACCTCACCGAATTTTTTTTGTCGGATTCGGGTGTGTTTTGGATTCGGGTGTTTTTTTCAAAAAACACTAAAAAACAGCTTAAATCATAGAATTTGGGGGTCATTTTGATCCCAAAGTATTATTAACCTCAAAAACCATAATTTACACTCATTTTCAGTCTATTCTGAATACCTCACACCTCACAATATTATTTTTAGTCCTAAAATTTGCACCGAGGTCGCTGTGTGAGTAAGATAAGCGACCCTAGTGGCCGACACAAACACCGGGCCCATCTAGGAGTGGCACTGCAGTGTCACGCAGGATGTCCCTTCCAAAAAACCCTCCCCAAACAGCACATGACGCAAAGAAAAAAAGAGGCGCAATGAGGTAGCTGTGTGAGTAAGATTAGCGACCCTAGTGGCCGACACAAACACCGGGCCCATCTAGGAGTGGCACTGCAGTGTCACGCAGGATGGCCCTTCCAAAAAACCCTCCCCAAACAGCACATGACGCAAAGAAAAAAAGAGGCGCAATGAGGTAGCTGTGTGAGTAAGATTAGCGACCCTAGTGGCCGACACAAACACCGGGCCCATCTAGGAGTGGCACTGCAGTGTCACGCAGGATGTCCCTTCCAAAAAAACCTCCCCAAACAGCACATGACGCAAAGAAAAAAAGAGGCGCAATGAGGTAGCTGTGTGAGTAAGATTAGCGACCCTAGTGGCCGACACAAACACCGGGCCCATTTAGGAGTGGCACTGCAGTGTCACGCAGGATGTCCCTTCCAAAAAACCCTCCCCAATCAGCACATGATGCAAAGAAAAAGAAAAGAAAAAAGAGGTGCAAGATGGAATTGTCCTTGGGCCCTCCCACCCACCCTTATGTTGTATAAACAAAACAGGACATGCACACTTTAACCAACCCATCATTTCAGTGACAGGGTCTGCCACACGACTGTGACTGATATGACGGGTTGGTTTGGACCCCCCCAAAAAAGAAGCAATTAATCTCTCCTTGCACAAACTGGCTCTACAGAGGCAAGATGTCCACCTCATCATCACCCTCCGATATATCACCGTGTACATCCCCCTCCTCACAGATTATCAATTCGTCCCCACTGGAATCCACCATCTCAGCTCCCTGTGTACTTTGTGGAGGCAATTGCTGCTGGTCAATGTCTCCGCGGAGGAATTGATTATAATTCATTTTAATGAACATCATCTTCTCCACATTTTCTGGATGTAACCTCGTACGCCGATTGCTGACAAGGTGAGCGGCGGCACTAAACACTCTTTCGGAGTACACACTTGTGGGAGGGCAACTTAGGTAGAATAAAGCCAGTTTGTGCAAGGGCCTCCAAATTGCCTCTTTTTCCTGCCAGTATAAGTACGGACTGTGTGACGTGCCTACTTGGATGCGGTCACTCATATAATCCTCCACCATTCTATCAATGTTGAGAGAATCATATGCAGTGACAGTAGACGACATGTCCGTAATCGTTGTCAGGTCCTTCAGTCCGGACCAGATGTCAGCATCAGCAGTCGCTCCAGACTGCCCTGCATCACCGCCAGCGGGTGGGCTCGGAATTCTGAGCCTTTTCCTCGCACCCCCAGTTGCGGGAGAATGTGAAGGAGGAGATGTTGACAGGTCGCGTTCCGCTTGACTTGACAATTTTGTCACCAGCAGGTCTTTCAACCCCAGCAGACTTGTGTCTGCCGGAAAGAGAGATCCAAGGTAGGCTTTAAATCTAGGATCGAGCACGGTGGCCAAAATGTAGTGCTCTGATTTCAACAGATTGACCACCCGTGAATCCTTGTTAAGCGAATTAAGGGCTCCATCCACAAGTCCCACATGCCTAGCGGAATCGCTCCGTGTTAGCTCCTCCTTCAATGTCTCCAGCTTCTTCTGCAAAAGCCTGATGAGGGGAATGACCTGACTCAGGCTGGCAGTGTCTGAACTGACTTCACGTGTGGCAAGTTCAAAGGGCATCAGAACCTTGCACAACGTTGAAATCATTCTCCACTGCGCTTGAGACAGGTGCATTCCACCTACTATATCGTGCTCAATTGTATAGGCTTGAATGGCCTTTTGCTGCTCCTCCAACCTCTGAAGCATATAGAGGGTTGAATTCCACCTCGTTACCACTTCTTGCTTCAGATGATGGCAGGGCAGGTACAGTAGTTTTTGGTGGTGCTCCAGTCTTCTGTACGTGGTGCCTGTACGCCGAAAGTGTCCCGCAATTCTTCTGGCCACCGACAGCATCTCTTGCACGCCCCTGTCGTTTTTTAAAAAATTCTGCACCACCAAATTCAAGGTATGTGCAAAACATGGGACGTGCTGGAATTTGCCCATATTTAATGCACACACAATATTGCTGGCGTTGTCCGATGCCACAAATCCACAGGAGAGTCCAATTGGGGTAAGCCATTCCGCGATGATCTTCCTCAGTTGCCGTAAGAGGTTTTCAGCTGTGTGCGTATTCTGGAAAGCGGTGATACAAAGCGTAGCCTGCCTAGGAAAGAGTTGGCGTTTGCGAGATGCTGCTACTGGTGCCGCCGCTGCTGTTCTTGCGGCGGGAGTCCATACATCTACCCAGTGGGCTGTCACAGTCATATAGTCCTGACCCTGCCCTGCTCCACTTGTCCACATGTCCGTGGTTAAGTGGACATTGGGTACAACTGCATTTTTTAGGACACTGGTGAGTCTTTTTCTGACGTCCGTGTACATTCTCGGTATCGCCTGCCTAGAGAAGTGGAACCTAGATGGTATTTGGTAACGGGGGCACACTGCCTCAATAAATTGTCTAGTTCCCTGTGAACTAACGGCGGATACCGGACGCACGTCTAACACCAACATAGTTGTCAAGGCCTCAGTTATCCGCTTTGCAGTAGGATGACTGCTGTGATATTTCATCTTCCTCGCAAAGGACTGTTGAACAGTCAATTGCTTACTGGAAGTAGTACAAGTGGGCTTACGACTTCCCCTCTGGGATGACCATCGACTCCCAGCGGCAACAACAGCAGCGCCAGCAGCAGTAGGCGTTACACGCAAGGATGCATCGGAGGAATCCCAGGCAGGAGAGGACTCGTCAGAATTGCCAGTGACATGGCCTGCAGGACTATTGGCATTCCTGGGGAAGGAGGAAATTGACACTGAGGGAGTTGGTGGGGTGGTTTGCGTGAGCTTGGTTACAAGAGGAAGGGATTTACTGGTCAGTGGACTGCTTCCGCTGTCACCCAAAGTTTTTGAACTTGTCACTGACTTATTATGAATGCGCTGCAGGTGACGTATAAGGGAGGATGTTCCGAGGTGGTTAACGTCCTTACCCCTACTTATTACAGCTTGACAAAGGGAACACACGGCTTGACACCTGTTGTCCGCATTTCTGGTGAAATACCTCCACACCGAAGAGCTGATTTTTTTGGTATTTTCACCTGGCATGTCAACGGCCATATTCCTCCCACGGACAACAGGTGTCTCCCCGGGTGCCTGACTTAAACAAACCACCTCACCATCAGAATCCTCCTGGTCAATTTCCTCCCCAGCGCCAGCAACACCCATATCCTCCTCATCCTGGTGTACTTCAACACTGACATCTTCAATCTGACTATCAGGAACTGGACTGCGGGTGCTCCTTCCAGCACTTGCAGGGGGCGTGCAAATGGTGGAAGGCGCATGCTCTTCACGTCCAGTGTTGGGAAGGTCAGGCATCGCAACCGACACAATTGGACTCTCCTTGTGGATTTGGGATTTCGAAGAATGCACAGTTCTTTGCTGTGCTGCTTTTGCCAGCTTGAGTCTTTTCATTTTTCTAGCGAGAGGCTGAGTGCTTCCATCCTCATGTGAAGCTGAACCACTAGCCATGAACATAGGCCAGGGCCTCAGCCGTTCCTTGCCACTCCGTGTGGTAAATGGCATATTGGCAAGTTTACGCTTCTCCTCCGACAATTTTATTTTAGGTTTTGGAGTCCTTTTTTTTCTGATATTTGGTGTTTTGGATTTGACATGCTCTGTACTATGACATTGGGCATCGGCCTTGGCAGACGACGTTGCTGGCATTTCATCGTCTCGGCCATGACTAGTGGCAGCAGCTTCAGCACGAGGTGGAAGTGGATCTTGATCTTTCCCTAATTTTGGAACCTCAACATTTTTGTTCTCCATATTTTAATAGGCACAACTAAAAGGCACCTCAGGTAAACAATGGAGATGGATACTAGTATACAATTATGGACTGCCTGCCGACTGCAGACACAGAGGTAGCCACAGCCGTGAACTACCGTACTGTACTGTGTCTGCAGCTAATATAGACTGGTTGATAAAGAGAAGATGTCTATGTAACTATGTATGTATAAAGAAGAATGAAAAAAATCCACGGTTAGGTGGTATACAATTATGGACGGACTGCCTGCCGAGTGCAGACACAGAGGTAGCCACAGCCGTGAACTACCGTACTGTACTGTGTCTGCAGCTAATATAGACTGGTTGATAAAGAGAAGATGTCTATGTAACTATGTATGTATAAAGAAGAATGAAAAAAAACCACGGTTAGGTGGTATACAATTATGGACGGACTGCCTGCCGAGTGCAGACACAGAGGTAGCCACAGCCGTGAACTACCGTACTGTACTGTGTCTGCAGCTAATATAGACTGGTTGATAAAGAGAAGATGTCTATGTAACTATGTATGTATAAAGAAGAATGAAAAAAATCCACGGTTAGGTGGTATTACAATTATGGACGGACTGCCTGCCGAGTGCAGAGACACAGAGGTAGCCACAGCCGTGAACTACCGTACTGTGTCTGCTGCGACTGGATGATAAATGATATAAAAAATATATATATATCACTACTGCAGCCGGACAGGTATATATTATATATTATATAATGACGGACCTGCTGGACACTGTCTGTCAGCAGAATGAGTTTTATTTTTATAGAATAAAAAAAAAAAAAACACACAAGTGAAGTCACACGACGAGTGTTTAACTTTTTCAGGCAATCACAATATAAGTATACTACTAACTATACTGGTGGTCAGTGTGGTCAGGTCACTGGTCAGTCACACTGGCAGTGGCACTCCTGCAGCAAAAGTGTGCACTGTTTAATTTTAATATAATATGTACTCCTGGCTCCTGCTATAACCTATAACTGGCACTGCAGTAGTGCTCCCCAGTCTCCCCCACAATTATAAGCTGTGTGAGCTGAGCAGTCAGACAGATATATAATATATATAGATGATGCAGCACACTGGCCTGAGCCTGAGCAGTGCACTGCACAGTGCACACAGATATGGTATGTGACTGACTGAGTCACTGTGTGTATCGCTTTTTTCAGGCAGAGAACGGATATATTAAATAAACTGCACTGTGTGTCTGGTGGTCACTCACTATATAATATATTATGTACTCCTGGCTCCTGCTATAACCTATAACTGGCACTGCAGTAGTGCTCCCCAGTCTCCCCCACAATTATAAGCTGTGTGAGCTGAGCAGTCAGACAGATATATATAATATTATATATAGATAATAGATGATGCAGCACACTGGCCTGAGCCTGAGCAGTGCACACAGATATGGTATGTGACTGACTGAGTCACTGTGTGTATCGCTTTTTTCAGGCAGAGAACGGATATATTAAATAAACTGCACTGTGTGTCTGGTGGTCACTCACTATATAATATATTATGTACTCCTGGCTCCTGCTATAACCTATAACTGGCACTGCAGTAGTGCTCCCCAGTCTCCCCCACAATTATAAGCTGTGTGAGCTGAGCAGTCAGACAGATATATATAATATTATATATAGATAATAGATGATGCAGCACACTGGCCTGAGCCTGAGCAGTGCACACAGATATGGTATGTGACTGACTGAGTCACTGTGTGTATCGCTTTTTTCAGGCAGAGAACGGATATATTAAATAAACTGCACTGTGTGTCTGGTGGTCACTCACTATATAATATATTATGTACTCCTGGCTCCTGCTATAACCTATAACTGGCACTGCAGTAGTGCTCCCCAGTCTCCCCCACAATTATAAGCTGTGTGAGCTGAGCAGTCAGACAGATATATATATAATATTATATATAGATAATAGATGATGCAGCACACTGGCCTGAGCCTGAGCAGTGCACACAGATATGGTATGTGACTGAGTAACTGTGTGCTGTGTATCGCTTTTTTCAGGCAGAGAACGGATTATAAAGTAAACTGCACTGTCCTCACTAGTAAACTCTCTCCACTCAGTCTCTACACTTCTACAGTAACAGTACTCCTCCTAGTCAGCTCCAGTAAATCTCTCTCAGTCTCTTATAATCTAAATGGAGAGGACGCCAGCCACGTCCTCTCCCTATCAATCTCAATGCACGTGTGAAAATGGCGGCGACGCGCGGCTCCTTATATAGAATCCGAGTCTCGCGAGAATCCGACAGCGTCATGATGACGTTCGGGCGCGCTCGGGTTAACCGAGCAAGGCGGGAAGATCCGAGTCTGCTCGGACCCGTGAAAAAAACCATGAAGTTCTGGCGGGTTCGGATTCAGAGAAACCGAACCCGCTCATCTCTAGTTTTTATCTGCCGTCAAATTCTATGTTTCTATGTTTCTATCTTTTCCACACATCTCTGATCAAACCTCACCAAATTTCTAGCAATATATACTATGCTGCGTCTTTGTATAATGCCCAGATGGGCTCATATATTGTGTGTAAATCTGGCTCTGGTACTAGCCAGTGCCTCCTCAGCTATTTACTTCACTGCACGTCCCTGATATTCATTTGCTAATTATGTCCATGTACTAAAAGTTCAAACCTAGTGCGTACACATGCAATTGGTTAAACTGGCATAACACGCAGTGGTGTATACGCTTATTGCTCCCTCTGTGCATGGTGCATCTGTCCATACAGACACATGAGACCGTCACTTGTCCTGGTGAGTGTTGGATAATTTGGTAGGAAGAAAGCAGCATTTTCAGGCATGCAATGGCAGATGACAATAGATCTAATATGACTGGGAAACACAGTGGAGTACAAGAAATTCTGTTTAAGCATAAATCAAACTGTATTTTCTTCAGCTGTGGAAACCACACACTAAACCTTGTGGGTATTGACTATGCTGAATCCTGTAAGGAGTCAATTACTTTGGAACTGTGCAACAAACATACAATATCTTCAGTCCCTCTCCACAAAAGTATTTATTATGAAGTGAAGCGTCTCCCTGCTTCATTTCATAATAAATATACACAACTAGATTGTCTGCACGCATTGATTCTGTTAAACCAGTTGCACATCGTTAGCATTCTTTAGGAGCGGCTTTATCAAATATTGAAATTCTCAACTCACTGCTCAAACTCTATCAGAAATTCAGTCCATTAGAAGTACTTGCTTAAATGTTAATCTATTCCAATGTGATCTTTGTGGATACAGCCACTTAAAATGGTCGACCAAACTATCCTCCTTATTGAATCATGCGCAATTCAGACCTGATCGCTGCTGTGCGAAAAATGCACAGCACCGATCAAGTCTGAATTAGGTCCATTGAACAGATGTGCAATAAATGCACCTCGTATTGGCCAGTTTTCACTCTAGGAATTCCTGTCAATCATTTTAAAGCCATGCGAAGCAGCAGGCAGCAGCAATGCACTGACAGTTTGGAAAAGTATGAGGTTTAATAGAGCTCAATGACTTCCACGTTGACATGTTGCAGTGAGGGAGGGCCTCAATGCAAACTTGAGGGCCTCAGTTCAAAATTGTAGCAAAAAGCATTGGTGGTCATTCTGAGTTGTTCGCTCGCAAGCTGCTTTTAGCAGCTTTGCACACGCTAAGCTGCCGCCTACTGGGAGTGAACCTTAGCTTATCAAAATTGCGAACGAAAGATTCGCAATATTGCGATAAGACATCTCTGTGCAGTTTCTGAGTAGCTCCAGACTTACTCGGCATCAGCGATCAGTTCAGTGCTTGTCGTTCCTGGTTTGACGTCACAAACACACCCAGCGTTCGCCCAGACACTCCTCCGTTTCTCCAACCACTCCCGCGTTTTTCCCAGAAACGGTAGTGTATTTTCACACACACCCATAAAACGGCCAGTTTCCGCCCAGAAACACCCACTTCCTGTCAATCACATTACGATCACCAGAACGAAGAAAAAACCTGAGTAAAATTCCTAACTGCATAGCAAATTTACTTGGCGCAGTCGCAGTATGAACATTGCGCATGCGCACTAAGCGGAAAATCGCTGCGATGTGAAGAAATTTACCGAGCGAACAACTCGGAATGACCCCCATTGAGATGCCAATGGAGTTCTCCACCACTTACAGTGGCGCACGCAGGGGGGGATTCTGAGTACCCAGTGTAAATGCTGATTTACTTTCAGGACTAAAAGCAATACCTTAATACACTCAATACACTTAAATTCGAGCCGCTGCGGCCGCTGTATGTAATCCTTAACCCACGTACTTTTTACACAGTTAGCGTACAAAGGCCCGTACTGTGTACACACTTTGCGTACACACACCGCGATGGACGTACAAAGTACACGCGGTGCATACACACACACCGACACGCTGATAGCACTATGCAGCTACACGTGTGGCTGAGATACACTTTAAAACCTTAGCAGGAAAAGAGACACTACACCAATTGTATTTAAGATGTTGGGATCCGACCCACAAACATATAATTGCTGAAAGGGGGTTACAACAGATATACAATCACAATAACAGAAAAGAGGCTACAATCAATGGTACATACGTTTGGTTTCGCCAGCGCCACACGGTCTGGTGCTCAGTCAATCAAGCAAGATGACCTTCAAAGAGAGAGATGAATGACCGGCTAGGCAGCATGGCATTTATACACTTGGTCAAAACACAATACAATAGAAACTGTAACCTCTTCATCTAAAGGACAAAGGGCTGGTCGTTTACAGTACAGGAGGGGTCATAGGTTGGTTTGAATAGGTGGGCGATGTCTGGTCCAGGTGTGCATGCAGTTGGTCTCCACTGGGTTCCCGCCGAATATCAGAGTACAGTAAACACAGTATAATATTAATATCCTGTTCTTGCGCATAATTATGAGCAGGAGCGTTCTATCTTCTGCAAACTGCTACCGGATTGTTGCCCTTAAAATACCCTACAGTTGGATACCAAATACCACCTCATAACCTAATGCTGTCCCCTCATATCCTGTAAAGGTGAATCCCTTTGTTGTTGTACCTTTTAAACAAGTATAGTTTGCTGGTGTGGTGCGTGTGGGCTATGTGTACATTGTGCACTTTGTGGATTAAATATGAGATATGTCCTTATGGCTTTTCCATGTGAATACAAATGCTACCGTAATTACTCATACCACGCGCTAATACGCAGGACCGCATGAGCTGTCCTACGCAACTTGCGAATATGCGCACGCACGGCAGAACAAGTACGCGCATGGAGGCCATCTGTGTGTTGTTTGCACGTGACTTCGACAGTCCACCCTTTAGCAGTAATCAATAACTGCCACTCTTAACTAATAAACTGAAAATATTATGTATACAGTATACAAAGTTTGGCTGATCGGGGAGAGTTGTAGGTGGGAAATGTATAGCCTATTGGGATAGTAAAAAGCATGTATGTATGAATCAATGTCTGAGGGGCATGTATCATCATGCCATACATGTTCTAAGTAAGCTTCGAGGTATTGCGAAGTATACATTAAATCCTTCTTATCCCGTATTAAGGGTCTGTACTTGGGCAAACAAACACCACCAAGCTCCTTTCAGGCAAGGGCTTTTGACCCTCACCTCTTCGGCTTCTAATACCAACAAATGGGGAGCACATTTAGTTGATGATACATGGAGGGGGAACATATGTGAATGCCACTATATGTGTATAACTCCAGTTGACTATGTGTGCCATTAACTGAGGGTTGCAGAGATGAAGATAAGACACATATATAAAAATACATAAACATTGCGTAGGGTTGACGTCTTTTCCGGTTTGATGTTTTCTGGGTAAAAGGGGGAAAGAAACAGAGAAAAATGGTGAAAGAAACAGCCCATGAAATTCATTTGCAATCCTTATCATAACACTGTTTCTATTGATGGGTCATAAACCAAATCTGCTGCTGTGACAACGCCCTCGCTCCTTAGACTCATCAAATTTGTGTCGTGCTTGCGCCGCGTTAAGATTCGAACACACCTGAATATCAAGCCAATAATTATGACGACACCCAGGATACAAAGGAGAAACTTTCCCACACTCATAATAACATTCTGTGCCCACTCTCCTAACCCTGAGAACCATTTGTGTGGGTTCAACCATGAGACCCAGCCGGTCAGTTCATTACCCACAGCCTTCAAGGTAAGGTTGTGATTCCTCCTGAACTCCCACTTTAACTGTAAGATCTCATCCATCTTTTGATCGATGATCTCCGTGGGGTCGTCAATGCTATTCATAATATACGTACAGCACTTCACGCCATATTGAGTTGCCAGGGTAACACAGTACCCACCTGTCACAGCTGTAACGTAATTCAGGACCATCCTGTGCTGGATCAGCTCCTTCTTGTAGGCTTGTAACTCCCTTCCTGTATACCTGAAGGTGTCATCATACATCTCAGTGATATTATCTATCAAGTTCGCCAGTGCATGGATGTACCTATAATTTATAGTTTCTCTGGCAGTATGGGTGATATCTAATGCGAGTAGGAACTGAATCCCGGAGGATTCGTGGATCAAATCAGAGGCTGTGTGCTCTGTCCTATCTATGAGGTATCTCTTGATGATGTGTTCATAATGGTTATGAGTATAAGGAGTCTGAGCGCTGCGGTGAACGTCTTTCATTTTGTCGTGGGTTATGGTCATGACCTCTGGTAGTACTCTCCCAATATAACACAATTCCTCAGAGCTCAGAGTAAGCCACTTGTACGCTTTCCTCCCACATATGAAATAGGCATCATCTGGGAGAATTTAGGGGACAAAATGTAACAACACCATATTGCAAATCTTCCATGTAAAGAATCCAATCCCTAATTCTCTAATTTGTTCAGTACAAGTATCGGTCTGGATGACATGGACACAATACCCCTGTGATACCTTTCCAACCCACATGGTTTTGCTTCCACGTGTATACCGGTACCGAAAATACTTCCCACTGTTGGCTATCTTGCGTACAAGTTCAGAGTCGATAGGTATCCTATCAGCTCTGTGTGAAAAGGTCATTGTCTGATTATTCCACGTCACTTCCCAATTTCCTGGTTTTCGGAAATTGGAAATATTAAAACACAACAGTGACCTATCTGCATGATACTGGTGGAGCTTCAAACTAGGGGGCCTAGATATATTGAATTTCTTGTCCACCGGTCTCCCACCCCGTTATTCGAGTACCTCATCTATTGCAAGAGGGTATGGCACTAATCCTGACTTACTCTGTCCTTGAGGTACCTGTGAGTACACCCAACATTCTGTTTGGTTTAAGACCTTACCCACTAATGTCGGACTAACGGATGTCGGTCCATGTCGATATTAATGTTGGACTGACATCTCTGGATGCACCCATCTTCGACTATGTTCTCGCAATTTCTACAAATACAATATTCCTCAGACAATAACCCCTCACATTGCCTCCGAGCTCCATGACTACCAGAGCGCTTACTGATACCAGCCTTCACTCGAGTGATGTGCTGTTCCTGAGATCCTACAAATCCGTACTTGCCATCAGAACCCATTCAAGATCCTTGCTCGTCGTCTCTGGGACCCTCACCAGAACAGATTGTCCTGGGCAAAAACAGAATTACCAAAAAAAACGAAACGCAGTCTCTTGAGGTAGATCCATTTCATTAGGGAAAGAGAAGGAAAATAAGAAGGGGGAGAGAGAGAAAAGGGCAGTGGGAGGTGAAAAAGAGAAATGGTACGACAACCGTCTTTGATCTTGTTGTTCTCCGTGCTCAGGTGCTGTTTCAACAATCCTGCCTCTCAGCTTTCCTGGAACAAATACTCTAGTAATACGAGGTTCTCTTCACCTTGCTCTTTGTAACGAGTTTTCTCCGGGTCAGCGACCTTCTTGCAGTGGGACGAGTGGACCCAAGTCTCTCTTTTGGCGACCTTTAGTGCTGTCGTGCTGGTTAACAAGACTTGATACGGTCCTTCCCACCTGTCTATGAGGCAACCTGAGCGTAAAAAATTTCGAATCATCACATAATCCCCAGGTTCAATGTCATGACAATTGCTGTTCGGTAGGTCAGGAATCACCAGCTTTAGGTTTCTTTGTTGATTTCTCAGCTGCCGGCTCATCCTGACCAAATATTTCACAGTTATTTCGTTATTGCATTTCAAATCATCCTGGGGGTCTATCATTACATGGGGTTGTCGACCAAAAAGAATTTCAAAGGGTGATAAGTTAAGCGGTGACCTGGGAGTGGTTCTGATGCTGTACAACACTAGTGGCAAAGCTTCTGGCCACAGCAATCCAGTTTCAGCCATCACTTTGCTCAGCTTATTCTTAATAGTGCTGTTCTTTCTCTCCAGCTTCGCACTCGCCTGTGGCCGTTACGGAGCATGCAGCTTGCTATTAATTCCCATCAGTTTGTACATGACCTGAAAGACTTCACCTGTAAAATGGATACCCCTATCACTTTCAATCATTCTAGGAATACCATATCTGCACACAAATTCCTGCATGATTTTCTTTGCAGTGAACACAGCAGTATTTGTGGCAGCGGGGAATGCTTCTACCCAGTTGGAAAACACATCAGTACATACTAACACATATTTCAAATTCCTACAGGGTGATAACTGTATGAAGTCGAAAAGGTCCGTCTGTAGGAGGGATATGGGATGGCTCCGTTGGTATTGCCTTACCAATATTCTTCCTCAAGCAAGTAAGACATGTCATTGCTTTCTTACCCGCATGAGAAGAGAATCCTGGCGCACTCCAGTAGGCTCTTACCAGCTTGCACATACCCTCCTTGCCCAGATGAGTCAGACCGTGTGCCACCTCAGATAGACTTGGAAGATATGCTCTGGGGGGCCACTGGCTTACCATGTCCATCTGTCCAAAGTCTTGAGGACTCCTGACCATATCCCTTCGCCTTCCAGACCGCCTTTTCCTGTAGGGAACACAAATTTTGCATTTCAATTAACTGTTGCATGTTAACTGTTTCAAATGTCATCAGTGATGTGATGTTAGTTCGTATGGTTGTGCTTGCTGCTGATTTAGCAGCTTCATCTGCCCAGCTGTTACCAAGTGAAATTGGGTCTTGGTTGTAGGTGTGTGCTTTATACTTGATAACAGCCACTATGTCTGGTTCCTGTATTGCTATCAGGAGCCTTTTGATGTGGGACGCGTGCGCTACAGGTGTGCCAGCTGCCGTCATGAAATTTCTGAGGCGCCACAGGGCCCCAAAATCATGCACCACTCCAAAGGCGTACCTGGAGTCCGTGTATATATTAGCTGACTTACCTTTGGCCAACTCACATGCTCTGGTCAGGGCGACCAGCTCAGCGACTTGTGCTGAGTGTGGTGGGCCAAGGGGTTCAGCTTCTATGATACCTTCGTCATTTACAACTGCATATCCGGTGCACAAGTCTCCCGATTCCATCTGTCTGTGGCAACTACCGTCAGTGTAGAAGGTAAAGACTACTCCTTCCAGTGGTTGTCACTGATGTCAGGCCTCGCAGTGAACGTTTGGTTCAGGTATTCCATACAATCATGCGTATCAGTATCTGCACTAAATCCTCTTTCACCATCGTTCTCATCCTCCACCCTTTGTGCCTGTCCAGGCACACTTGGTAAGTAAGTTGCAGGATTTAGTGAGCTGCATCTCTTAATGGTGATGTTTACAGGGGCCATCAGTGATAATTCCCACTTTGTAAACCAAGCAGATGAGACATGTCTGGTTTGGGCGGAGTTTAGCAAGGCTGATACTGCATGAGGTGTATGGGTGGTCAAGTTGTGTCCTAACACTACGTCCTCGCTTTTACTTACCAGCAAAGCTATCGCTACAACACTTCGCAAGCAAGTGGGGAGAGACCGCGCTATGGTGTCCAACTGTGCACTGTAGTAAGCTACCGGTCTGCTGGCATCACCATGTCTCTGTGTTAAGACTCCTGCCGAGCACCCAGCACTTTCAGTACCGTACAATTTAAAGGGCTTCTCATAATCTGGCATACCCAACGCAGGTGCTTGTGATAAACACTGTTTTAATCTCTCAAACGCCAGTTCGGACTCATCTGTGTGAGAGACCCGTTCTGGTTTGTTCGAAGAGACCATTTCTTGCAAAGGTAGTGCCAGTATGGAGAACCCTGGAATCCAGTTCCGACAGAACCCACACATTCTGAGGAAAGTGCGGATCTGTTGCTGAGTTTGCGGCAGAGTCATGTTGTGGATCGCCTGTATCCTATCAGCAGTCAGGTGCCTAAGTCCTTGTGTCAAGCAGTGTCCCAAGTATTTAACCCTGGTCCGGCACAACTGCAGCTTATCCTTTGAAACCTTGTGTTCTGTCTGGGAAAGATGAAACAGAAAATGTTTAGTATCTGCCAAGGACGACTCGAGTGAGTCAGAACACAACAACAAGTCATCAACATATTGTATTAGCACTGATCCACTCTCAGGTGAAAGGATTGCAAACAGTCATGTAAGGCCTGGGAGAAAATTCTCGGGCTGTCAATGAAACCTTGGGGGAGATGAGTCCAGGTGTACTGTACTCATCTGTATGTGAAGGCAAAGAGGTATTGGCTGTCAGGGTGAAGAGGGACAGAAAAGAAAGCAGAACAGAGATCAATGACAGTGAAGAATTTTGCTGTAAAGGGAATCTGCATAAGGATGACAGCTGGGTTGGGCACTACGGGGAATTGGCTCTCAACTATTTTGTTTATCCCCCTTAGATCCTGCACTAGCCTGTAACCCATCTGCACACTCTTTTTCACAGGGAAGATGGGACTATTGGCGGTGCTGGACGTCCTGACTAGGATGCCCTGCTGTAGCAGCCGCTCTTTGACGGGGTACACTCCTGAATTCTACCTCTGGCTTCAGAGGATACTGAGGGATTTTTGGAGCTATCCTGCCATCTTTTACTTGTACTGCTACTGGAGCTACATTCGCCATCAATCCAGTGTCCTGTCCATCTTTGGTCCATAGGGAACCCGGTATTTGTGAGATCATTTCCTCTACCTGCGATGGACACGTGTCTATAACAGTAGAGTGCAACATTAGCCTCTGAGGGGTGTCTAATATATCTTGCACCTCCTGTGCGTGGTTCTCAGGTATATCTAAGAATACACCCTCAGGGGTACAGTATATGACACACCTCATTTTACACAACAAATCCCTGCTGAGTAGATTAGTCGGAGCCGATGCAGCCAGCAGAAAGGAATGTTTTGTCTGCAAGGCCCCTATCGTAATCTCTGCAGGTCTACTCAAAGGGTATTGTTGCACCGTTCCTGTTACTCCCATTGCCGAAATCGTTTTACCCGTGGTTTTTACACCTGATGTGGAATTCAACACTGACCTGGCCGCCCCTGTATCTACAAGAAATGGTAATGGTACACCAGCTACATCAACCATGACCTCAGGTTCACTACCAAGGCTAGCAATCAACTTCACTGGCTGCGGACTATAGGTGTGGCCCAAACCCTATTGTGTAGTGGGACCCTTCCGCAGCGCGTTGGCAGCTACAGTATGTGAGGGGGGTAGCTGTGAGGTTTCTGCTGGGTGGATACCTCCTTGTTTTCCCTCTATGTGGCTCGTAATCTCTTCTATGTGGTCCCTGATTCCAATTATGTGAATTGTAATGTGGTTCGTATTCAGGTCTAGGGGGTCTGTATACGTTATGTGTCCCTTTGCTCCTACAATCCCTTGCAAAATGTCCTTCTTTCTTACAATAGAAACATACTATTGACCGTGACTTACCATCAGCGGTCTGGGGTCTTGGCTGATGGGGTTTTGCTGTAAGAGCCTGTATACTAACCGTCATCAGCCTATCCCCTTGCGAATCCCTGTGTTTACTGATGTTCCGATCGTGCTCGATAGCGGACTCTCTCAACGCAGCCACCGAGATACCTCTCCAGTTAGGTAGAGAGGTTTGCACCCTTGTCCTTAGTGCCTCCTTTAAACCGTCCATTAACACAGAGACAGCTACCTCCCTGTGGTGTGCACTATCCTTAATATCCTCGATCCCAGTATATCTAGCTATTTCCTGCAGTGCTCTATGGAAATATTCGGATGCCGTTTCACCTTCCTTTTGTCTAATGGAGAAGATTTTATTCCATTTAACAACAGTAGGGAAATACACTCCTAATTGCAGGTGGATTTGCCGTACATTCTCCTGATTGTACTCATCAGTGAGAGGTACCTCTGCATCTAACTTACAATCCGTTCTGAATTTCGTGATGTCAATATTTGAGGGTAAACACACTCGTAGCACTGTTCGCCAATCTTTATTTGTGGGTTCATGGGCGTTACCTAATTTTTTAATAAATTTCTGGCATCCGACTACATCTTTTCTGGGATTAGGGAATTCTGACATAATTGATCTTAACTCTGCTCGGGAACAAGGACTATGCATGGCAATGTTCCTGATGGGAGTTACTCCCTGACTGTCAGTTTTCTCATTGGGAACTGCAATCACCCTGACAGGATTTAGTTCAACTATATAATTTTGACTTGATTCTATAATGCGGGGAGCTATCGTCTCTGCACAGTGTGTGGTACCGTACTTACCAGTGGACACAACCTCACTCACCCCTCCGCTGGGGGGTATTGCTACTACTCTTGGTGGTTGGGCCGTGCCCACCTGGGTGTCCTGTATGGTGGCTGCTAGAGAGAGTGCCGATATCGTGCTGGGCTCATCTTCCTGCTCACAATCCTGGGGAAAATTTAAAATGGGATACAACTGGCAAGGGTTAGGGTTAACACATTGATCTGTCACTTTCCTATCCTTTACTAATTCACCATTGCTTGTAGTCAATTTCTCCCCATCAACACGTGGTGGTGGTGGTGCGCTCGCAATTGATTTCCCGCTAGGTTTGGAACCTGCTGTGCGAGCCAGTTCCTTTTGCACCTCCCCCTCTTGTTGCCACAGATTTAAACAATCGGTATGTCTGATCCTTTGTTTTCTAGATTTAATCAGACATATTCTAATCCTTATGTTCTGTAACACCTCTGATTCAAAGCTGCCCATCCTGGGGAATGATGCCCTATCTTCAGCAGTCATACGCACCCATTCATTGCAAAAAGCCTCCGTGTGTGAACCATATTTCTCACACATAATAAACCTTGCTGACCCCCTGGGCCGCAAATATCCAGCCTGAACACTGGCTACCAAATGCCCACTGCTTGTGCAATTGGATCCCATTGTGGACTTTTTGCTTTGTTAATGCAATCCCCAAATGCACAACACAGCAGACGGTGAAAGACACCTAACACTTTCACTCGCTCCTTCTCCGCTGACGTACCACGACTCACTCCAATAGTGACCACTGCGTACCCAGTGAGGCCCTAACTGGCTTCTATTCACTGGAAGTTTTTAGAAGTAACTTACCATTTCCAGGGAATATCTACCGTTGAAGATTTTCCTGAGAGAGACCAGCGAAAACTTCCCTTTATGCAATACACAAATCACGCTTGCATATGTTCTACACGGCGCTAATGATACCTTTGTTTACGCAAAAGCTTGCAAAGGGTATCAAGTTGCGCCACGTATCGCAGCCACAAACATGCGGCCCAATCGCACAGCGTATAGGTACTTGTTACCTATCCGCCCTACGATCACTGGAGTCGAATATACAAGCTGCGCTCCTCAGCCGGAGCGTAACACAAAACCTTTACTTGAATTCACAATTTCTTTACTTTTCGATGCACAATTCGACATCACGCTCCTCTGCAAATCTCCTCACGATTTGCATATTTCTCTATTTGTATTAACGTAAGTCAGCCGCCTCACGCCACCAATCCTCCACGACTTGGTGTCACCACGGGACCCGAATTTCCGGGGGTTCAACTCCACTCACTCCTACTTTCACTCACTCAGATACACCTTGTTTTTCTTTTCTGTACAGAAAATACCACTCCCTTAGGTTGGTTACTTTACCCCAGAGGTACTTACAGTTTTAAACAAAATATTTAAGGTAACCTGCTTTTGAAATCGGATAGTTATGTGCTATTGTATTAAATGTATACTACCCCACCTTTACTTGAACAACTATCGTGTGATTTGTACTTAGCATCCGCGATCCTACGCAACCTTTTACGCCACGTGTGCAACCCTGTACTTTGTCCGTACCACGTGTACAAATGTGCGTCCGCAATTCAACAAATCACACAATCTCTATAAATGTGAGCAATACAAACTATTATTGCTCACTAACACAACCCACACTTGTTCTGTATAAACCTTTAACAACTAGGCCAGAACTGCGTTTTATGCTTTATGATTACACCCTTAATACTTATTTCAAATATATCTATATAGCAAACAAATGTATCTGATTTCACACAGGTCTAAAATGACTAATAACCTATGGCAACAATATGTGGGAGAGTATGCAAAATATTGGTACGCTTTGTGTATGCTTTGTGTACGCTTTTGTGTATGCTTTTGTGTACACTTTTGGCGCCCAAAAAAAATTACACAGATTTTTTTTAAATAGCTTTTTCCTGTTACCTCTGGATTCTATCAGCACCTCTGCAGACCAGACAGAGCAGACGCATCTAACAGCACAAAATAGGGTTTCAAAACATCCAAGCAACCAGGAAATGGTTTTTCTAAAGGATGTATCTCCACCCTTTGCTGATAGATTAAAGTCTACTATGATCTGCTAGCCTACGAGTGTGTGAAAAACCGGATCGAGCCCCCAATTGTAAATGCTGATTTACTTTCAGGACTAAAAGCAATACCTTAATACACTCAATACACTTAAATTCGAGCCACTGCGGCCGCTGTATGTACTCCTTAACCTACGTACTTTTTACACAGTTAACGCACAAAGGCCCGTACCGTGTATGCATTTTGCGCACACACGCCACGATGGACGTACAAAGTACACGCAGTGCATACACACACCGACACGCTGATAGCACTATGCAGCTACACGTGTGGCTGAGATACACTTTAAAACCTTAGCAGGAAAAGAGACACGACACCAATTGTATTTAAGATGTTGGGATCTGACCCACCAACATATAATTGCTGAAAGGGGGTTACAACAGATATACAATCACAATAACAGAAAAGAGGCTACAATCAATGGTACATACGTTTGGTTTCGCCAGCGCCACATGGTCCGGTGCTCAGTCAATTAAGCAAGATGACCTTCAGAGAGAGAGATGAATGACCGGCTAGGCAGCATGGCTTTTATACAGTTGGTCAAAACACAATACAATAGAAACTGTAACCTATTCATCTATAGGACATAGGGCTGGTCGTTTACAGTACAGGAGGGGTCATAGGTTGGTTTGAATAGGTGGGCGATGTCTGGTCCAGGTGTGCTTGCAGTTGGTCTCCACTGGGTTCCCCCCGAATATCAGAGTACAGTAAACACAGTATAATATTAATATCCTGTTCCTGCGCATAATTATGAGCAGGAGCGTTCTATCTTCTGCAAACTGCTACCGGATTGTTGCCCTGAAAATACCCTACAGTTGGATACCAAACACCACCTCATAACCTAATGCTGTCCCCTCATATCCTGTAAAGGTGAATCCCTTTATTGTTATACCTTTTAAACAAGTATAGCTTGCTGGTGTGGTGCGTGTGGGCTATGTGTACATTGTGCACTATGTGGATTAAATATGAGATATATGCGAATACAAATGCTACCGTAATTACTCATACCACGCGCTAATACGCAGGACCGTATGAGCGGTCATACGCAGTTTGCGAATATGCGCACGCATGGCAGAACAAGTACGCGCACGGAGGCCATCTGTGTGTTGTTTGCACGTGATGTGTGTACCATAATATTTTCCGACTTCGACACCAGAAACCCCCCCTTACAAGCCAAGGTCTTTATTTTTGTGGACAGTGGCAGCGGCAGTTCCCCACAGTCACAGTAACTGCCGCAGGATCGGAGCACCGCATGTGCGGCTCCTCAGAGAGCACTGCACATCAGAGCCCTGTGCTTTGCAAAGCACAGCAGATGACAATGGGGAGTTGTAGGCACTTGGTGGCAACGGGAGGGCGGAAGTCACCCGGCGGACGGTGGCAGTCACTTGGGAGCGGCTGTCATCCAAAGCAGTGTGAATGGCAGCAGTGAGAGTTGCAGTCACTCGAGAGCGGCAGGAGAGGTAGGCACACTGACTGCACTGACTTTTAGAGCTGCAGACACTTGGCTGCACTGTTGTACAGTCAGTCCAGAAGAGGGCTTCAGGTGCTTAAATATTTATGTAGTTGTATGAATGTATGCTGTATGTATATAGATATATATATTATATGTCTGGCTCTCCCTTAATCACATTAACTCTGCCGGGTTCCCACACAGCAGCAATATATATTTCACCAATGTATCACTCCTGGCATAAATCAATACCACTTCATACTGGCATATCATTTAAAAATATTGTCAGTATGAAGTGACATTGATTTATGCCAGGAGTGCTATGTTGGGTGTATATATATATATATATATATATAATTACACAAGATGTAGTTATATTGCCAGCGGTCGGGATCCCAGCAGTCAGGATACCAACGCCAGAATCCCGACCACTGACAATAGCGACAGCCAGAAACTTGGCTAACGGGCTATTCCCACTCGTGGGTGTCCACGACACCCTCAGAGTGGGAACAGAACTTGTGGCGAGCCACCGAGCCCGCAAAGGGCTTAATTGCGCCACCACCCCTGCCAGCATTAGGGCAGGCCAGGATCCCAGTGTCAGTATGCTATGTCTGCACCTGAATCTCCGTGGCATGGAAATGACCTGGGAATGAGTGGAAATAGAACCGATATCCATATGCAGCCTTGTGCTCCCTGATATGCCAATTAGTATACTGTGTAATGTACGTGCAAATTATACTATATATAGATATATCATATATGGAAACCCCCCACTCAGAAATCCTGCGTTTGCCCCTGACTTACCTACTCAATCCGATGCCGAAAAGCACTATAGGGTCAATATTTTCTATGCAGTCGTATACTCCATTTTGTCTGATTTTCATCATCGTTTAACTTCATTGGGAGTAATTTGTACCTTGAGGTTTTTTTTGGAAGTTCAACAAAATGAGTAATGAAGACCTGTTCTCCGCAGCAGAAAACTTTTAGCAACAGTACGAGAAAGCTATTGCCCAAGATTTCAGTGACAAACTTATTTTCCTGAAGCAAATGTATAGTATTAACTTTAAGTTGGTAAGCAAGCCAAAAGAACTCCTTACAGAAATAATAGAACTAGGACTTTCTGGGTTGTTTCCCAACATCACAATTATTTTGAGCATGTTCCTCAGTTTGCCAGCATCTGTTGCTTCTGGTGAACGAACGTTCAGTTTGCTGAAGAATGTAAAAAACTATCATCACTCAACTGTGGGGCAAAAGCAATTTAAAGAGCTGGTCATCCTCAATTAACTATGCCATGGCACAAAAGTTGGATTTTTCCAAATTGATTGCTGCATGCATTTGCAGAAAGAAAAGCTACAAAAGCACCTAGATCATTTGAAATCTCCAATAATCCAGTACATCAGTATATCTATACAGAATTTATTTGATTTATTTATACATTTCAGTAAAGTTAAGCATTAAAATACATTTTAATATACATTTAAAATGTATTTTTAATGTTTTGTTTTAAAGACAAAATAGGTAGGTGGGTCTCTGAATTTGGGTTTCTATGAACCTGAAAAAGGATTGGTAGTGAGTGCTCAGTGCGAGAGGGACCCAGGATATATGCCTGTGAGATATGGGTTATGTTTGTCTAGTCCAGGCTTTACTTTGAGATATATACTGTAGTTATTACAGAAAAATACATATATAATGGGCAATTACAATGGGAGCCATCTTCACTGGGGAACCTATGCGGTATACAGTTTTAGACCCAATATATGGTTTTAGACCTGATAATTAGGATTTCTTCTTGTGGCAGTAAGAAAATATGTTCCACCGGCATGTTTTAAGAAACACATACAGGCACAGGAACCCTAATGGAGCATGTCCCTGTGATGTATAAAGTAAAGTTATCACTAATGTGAAGGATAGGGGAGGAAGGGTTGGATGGGATGGTTGAAAGCTAGGGGGAGTAATGAGGTCTGGGCAAGATGGGGGGGGAGATAGTTCCCAAGCACTGAGCAGGTTGCTCTGCCTGTTTCACTTGCATTTAGCTACAAAACTTTTTGCTAGCAGCTATGGGGCCAAGACAATCTGTCAGCATAATTTGAAAGCTTCACCTGTCGGCTGCCGACGCTGTGCTTAACTTTACCGGAGTTAAACTGACATGGCATGGACTTGCCCACCCCAACCGGTGGAGACGGTTGTCAGCCTGTGCTGGGTCACCTTCTTGATATCCAGCTATATCAGATGATCAGCACTATATCACACTCTGGGCCTGATTCTCAGTCGTGGCGATGTCAGTCTCCATGGTGTGATGATGCACTAAGCTGTATTTCAGTGTCTGCAGATGCTGAAAGTGGACATCTCAGCCCTTGCTCTTTCAGATGCACTGATGTACACTAGGGTAACACTTTGTTGCTGTAGTTGCAGAAAATCGCAGATGCAGCGGTGGCACAAGACAACACTCATGCCCTATTTGGGCAATCTGAACAAAATGTAAGTTTTCCTGCTGGGACATACTGTAGCATTTGAGTACATGTATGTGAAATCAATAATCATGTCTATTCTAATATGTGTAACTGAATGTGAGGAGACCAATGTAATGATAGTAGCAGAGAAGTCTGATGGCATAATAGTGGCATGTGGAGGAGTCTGATGGCATAATAGTAGCATGTGGAGGAGTCTGGTGGCATGATAGTGGCATGTGGAAGGATCTGATGGCACAGTAGTGGCATGTGGAGGAGTCTGTTGTCATAATAGTGGCATATTTAGGAATCTGATGGCATAATAGTGGCATGTGGAGGAGTCTGATGGCATAATTGTGGCATGTGGAGGAGTCTGATGGCATAATAGTGGCATGTAGAGGAGTCTGATGGCATGATAGTGGCATGTGGAGAAGTCTGATATAATAGTGGTATGTGGAGAAGTCATAATAGTGGCATTTGGCGGTATCTGATGGCACAACAATGGCATGTGGAATAGTCTGATGGCACAATATTGGCATGTGGAGGAGTCTGATGGCATAATAGTGGCATATTTAGGAATCAGATGCATAATAGTGGCATGTGGAGGAGTCCGATAGCATAATAGTGGCATGTGAAGGAATCTGATGGCACAATAGTGGTATGTGGAGGAGCCTGATTGCATAATAGTGGCATGTGTTTCAATAATGCTATTGATTGTCCAAAATCTGCTGCTCACGCCTCCAAACTACTCTCTCTAACCTCCTCTCTTGGCCTCTCCCAATGGACTGACTCCTCTACTCATCAGGAGGGCCACTGCCTTGATCTAGTATTCACCAGACTATGCTCCGTCTCTGAACTCACTAACACTCCTTTCCCCCTCTCAGATCACAACCTTATCACCTGCATGCTCTCCTCCATTAATTCAAACCCTGTGTTGCTGAAGTCCTCCAATCTTCCTCAAACCCGCAGAAATATTAACACAATTAATCTTCAAGAACTGTCGACTTCACTCCAACAACTGCTTTCACCTATTTCTGCATTCACCTCTCCTGAGATGGCTGTATCACACCTGAATGAGACTCTAGAACTAGCCCTTGATGAAGCGGCTCCAGCAACCCATCACACTCCACGTAGGCCTAGATGTCAACCATGGCACTCCACATTAACAAGACAACTACAAAAACTAACACGAAAACTTGAACGTCAGTGGCGTAAATCTCGTATTTCAAGTGACTTCCTCACATATAAGACTGTCTACCATTCTTATAGAAATGCCCTGGACACTGCCAAACAAACGTATTTCCAAACTCTTATCTCTGCTCAAGCCTCTAACCCCAAACGACTATTTAACACATTTAAATAACTTCTGAATCCTCCCTTACCTACCCCACGAGCCTCCAGGATCTTGCTTCCTACTTCAAGGAGAAGATTGATAAGATCCGAGATAAAATGGTATGCTCTTCAGCAGCCAGTGACCTGCTCCGTTCTTTACCTGAACCCTCTGGCACTCTTTCTTCATTTGATCCCACAAATGAAGATGAAGTATCATCACTCTTATTATCCTGCTTCTCTATTACCTATCCTCTTGATCCTTTACCCTCACAAATAAGTAAAGCTCTGTCTCTGGTGCTCATCCCTACCTTAACTAACATCTGTAATCTTTCTCTCTCTCTACTGGTATTTTTCCTTCACTCTTCAAGCATGCAGTGATTACTCCCATTTAAAAAAAAAAAAAATTATCTCCTTAGAGCATGCCGTATGCTCTGTGACCTGTACTATATGAGCCTTGCAATGCATATGTAACAGGGCCATCTGTGTCAGTCACCGCATACTTGACAGCTCCACAGTAGCTTTTTCTAACTTATTGTTGTCGGCTCTCACTCTATCATTCTCCATCCTATACCAATGGGCAAGATGGAAGAAAAGCAGAAGTGAGATGCCAGTAGTACACAGAGGGACTTTGCTAGAATCTTTGTGTGCATTCACCTTTCATGATACCTATCACTGCTTGTTGCCGGCACTTGCTGTCTTATTTCCATTAGAAGGAACATATGACTGGTACCCCATATTATTGCATGTTACTAGCATTGGCTGACTTATTATATTTCCATTTAAGGAGCATATGAGTGGCATTCTATATGATTTATTATCCTTTTGTGTGTTATTCATAATTGATAGTTCTATTTGCATGGATTTTTGTTATTGTGTCTTTCACCTCTGTCATGTGAGGCATACATTGTCACCTCTTGTATTTGACTTGTGAAATTTTGCTAATTTGTGAAGACACATTGTATTCTCCAAAGTGCCCCCCTTGGGCTCGTTAAGGCACAGTGATACTATTATATTTAAGAATCCTTCCCTCTGCGATACTAGATCTTAAAACGTGTCATCACTGTTTATTCATGAATACACGTTCACCTGCATAAGGTGGTCATTGGTGATCCAAATATAGTGACAAGAGGGATAAGCACAGCATTTGCGGACAAACCCCACTGGAGATGCCCAATCTCATCTGATATTGGAAGCCAAGCAGTGGAGGGCCGGGTCAGTACTTGGATGGGAGACCACCTTGGTACACCCAGGTATTGCAATTTATTGCTGCATGCTACACCCAGATGTCACCAATAGAGGGCATTACAGAGAAATTGGATATATCCAGTATGTTGGCTTGTGACCTATGATTCAATCCCCTGCAATAATCTTTTTTTAAAGATTTTATGCAGGATAAATGACGGTCATACATTTTCCAATATAAGGATACCGCTTGAGAGGATACAGTAACTCTCTGTATCATATCAACGATTATATAAATAATCCGGCTTATTGTGTATCATAGCTTTCAGGTACATATTGTATATTTTTAAAAATTTGCACTTTTTTGGCAACATTGGAATGCTCTAATTTTAACACGATACTGTTAAAATCTTTATGATCTTATCAGATGTCTACAATTTAACATAATAGTCTGTCTGAAACTGAGTGCTCCCCAACAAGAGTCTACTATTTTCTTCTTTCTCTGTGCTTACAGAGAGATAAAGTACTAACCAATAAGCTCCTGTCATTTTTTAACTCAGCCTGTAACATGACAGTTAGAAACTGATTGGTTAGTATTTTCTATCTCTCTCCCCTTTATCTCTCTCCAAGATTTGATATATCTCACCTTAAATGAGCGAAAGAACGTTTAATTTAATCCATGACAGAATATTCTTTGACCAGAATCTTTCAAGATGAAACGCGTCAGCAGAATAAAAAGCTGATTTATACTTGGTTTCAAGTAAATACTGTTAGAGAACAGTATCACAGTGGCTCATAGCTGGAAAATGGTCATTCAGTGATCTGGATATGTATTAGGACAGACACTGTACATGTGTCCTTGACAACTACTGCTATTGGATCAAGACCCAGTATTGATTTTTATGAGGCTAGAGGGAGAATTATTCATAAAACATATAGCTCACTACAAAGAATTGTAAGCCAGGACTAAATTGAGACTAATGAGTTCCTCAGGGGCTTTTATTAATTATATAAGAAAAGCATTGTTCTGATGTGACTTTATACTAGACAGAGTGGATTTTGCTTTTACTATATATCTGTTCTGAGGTTTTTCAGCAGGCATTGGAGCAGATGGTACCAGAATGCCAAATACAGTTGTTTGGATAATTTAATATGGATTTCTATCAAGGCTAGAGGCACAGAGAAAATAACAGCATTTAAAAAGTTGCCTAGCTTTAACACAATGTGAGGTTCAGCATTAACAGTAGTGCGTCACTGTGCCTGTTGCCATGACAATAATACAAACAAAAACAAAGTGTGTCATTGTGCCAGGCCGCATAACAACATTGCACAGACAAAGACCCCACACCAGAGAACATGTGCCACATCATATATACTGTATAGGTTAGCAAAACTCATCATAGAATGCACTGCATTATTACTCACAGCTAACAGAGGATGAAAAGGAAAATATATATTTTCAATACAAAACAAATGGCAAAAAACAATTATCTTGGAAGCAGAAAAATGGATTAAATAACAACGAGCAGCACTATATAAATTGTATGCAATAATAGGATACATATGAACTCATTATCTTCAGATGTCTAGACTAGAGATTAGCCAAATGTATAATGCAATATTACTGTAAGGAACGATATATAGTGCTTTACTCTTGGGCAACACAATAGCTCATACAAAAATATGTGTATCTCAGAATTTATACTATAAAAGATAGGTTATCAAGTACTGTATATGATGTAATATTATTGCAGATATTATGCTATAGATATAATCTCATGTAGATGATTTAATAGCCTGAAACTGAATTAAACCTGAAATGTGATATATTACAGATAGGCCTTTTTATCAAGCTTTAAGTCATACAGAAACCTGTCCTGATATTAATATGGCCTTGATGCCTATATTAACAATTTTTACATAACATTCTAGAGGGAGTTGATTCCTATTTTGACACATACTAATGAAGCATCAGATAAGGGAACTAACAAAGCAGAATTCCTTTATGTATTTATAACCCTTTATGAGGTCTAAGAACACTGTACGCTGAATGCGTAAGAAGTACCGTAAAGGTACGCTATTTGCGTATCGATCGCTTAGCCGTGATCGAGACGCTCAGGCGTCACGTTCACTCACGAGTAAATGATCACAGGCAGGCACGCTATTGGCTATAGACAAACGTAATGATTCGCTATGGCGTAGCAGACGCTCGAGACCACGAGGAGGTCACCAGCGGCGCAGACGCTCACAACACTATACCTTTATATCTATATTTTTAACAATGAAATACACAGTATACCTTAGTGTTGAGACAGGGTGTAAGTGCAACCTGGTGTAACCTGATTAAATACAAAGCTGCTTGAGAGTCACCGACGCTCAAGTGAACACTTAACACTATAAGAAATACACAGATACTTGTTTAGGGTCCAAAGCCTACTATATGTATTATAACTAATATACTTGCAAAAAGGAATCACAGTACAAATGATACACTACAGAATAACAGAGACTTCCTAACCAAATAACTACACTATAAATACAATACAATACAAGATACTTTAAGGAAAATACGAGAGAAAGAGGAGAGAGAGAGAGAGAGAGAGAGAGAGAGAGAGAGAGAGAGAGAGAAAGATATTGGCTCACAGTATGACAATATGATTACGGAGAGAAACTTACGCACAAGGGTAACGATCGCAAGCGCTTTCTGGACAGCCAGCTTCCCGATTATCAGCAATGAGAACCGTTTGATGAGAAGTCAAAGCTGGATGCCACAGGCCCGTCTTTTATGCTACTCACACAATGCAATCTAATGGTCCCTACAATCTCATTGTCCATTGGACGCAGGAATTCGGCTTCGCACTATAACAAAGGTCATAGGTTGATTCATACAGGTGGGCTGTATGTGGTCTTGGTTATGCAAAACAATGGGTGATAACTAACACATTCCTGTCTTCTGGAGAGCTATTGTTTGGCGAATACAAAACAGAATCCTGTCTGGGTTCTGTTCTATATTCATGATGTCCACTTTCAGTTGAGACAATGACATCTCAGCCCTCATTCTCCTGTATACAAATCCAGCCCCATTTGTAAACACAGGTGTTGGCCCTCCTCATTGAGTCTCAAAGCTCAGTGTAATTAAAGGCTATTGTACTCCGTCTGCGGGAAAGATACTGATTTGGAGTACAATTGATCTTCAATTACTATTCCTGTGCTTACCTTATGCATGTAAAGATATGAGGCCCTCCCAACATGCAAACTATTGTTTGGGGGATCTCTGAGGTCAAAGAGCCATTTGAGACCCACTGATACCTGTCTCCCACTGTTCAGGTGCATGACTAAGTAAGAACAAATAATAATAAATGGACATAACTTCTTATGTCCATAACTATTCGCACGAGCGATTAATCCGCTCCAAACCAACACCGGAATATTGCTATTTAAATACTCTTCCGATGGGTACCAAACACTGCTGTATGACTTCTGTTAGACCCTTCGCACAATACAAAGAGGGATTCCTCCGTTCAGGGACATTCTATATTAACCAAACTTTCAGAATCTATCAAAGGGACCATGATCTATAAAATACATTATTAATGAAAATATGTAACGATTGAGTCGCACGCTATGATTACATAAACTCTACCGTAAATACGCATACCGTGCGCCTGCGGGTGCCCGCGGCTGTGAGTATGTGCACGTACGGGAGAGCGTACGCCTGCGCAGCGCGGACATGAATGAGGTGCAAATATGGCAGTGTGCATAGAGATATTTTTCTGACTTTGACAGTCTACCCTTTGGCAGTCAATAATAACTGCCACCTTCTAAAACATTTCAAAAGGAGAAAAATATAGGTCAGGGGTTAATTCATTTCCATGGTTGAGCAGGGGAGGAGAGAGGAGTAGGTGTGAAGAGGGTATGACCTAGTGAGATAGCAGAAGCGTGTGTGTATGAGTCCATGTTTGGGGGGTCATGTATCATCGTGCCGTACGTGTTGTAAATCAAGCTTCGAGGTATTGCGAAGTATACATTTGAATTCCTTCTTATCCCGTATCAAGGGTCTGTGGATGGGCTGTCAAACTTTACCGAGCTCTTTTCGGATTTTTGAACAAAATGGGGAGCACATTTTAGTTGATGATACATGAATGGGGGAATATGTGATTGCTGATATCTGTGCCTGTATTCCCTATACTATGTGTTATTACCTGAGGGTTGTAGAGATGAAGATGAAGAACACTTATGGAAAATGCAATGATATTCTATGTCAGGTAAATGTACATCTGTCGTCGAAGTTTTGTTCGGTATCAGTTGAAAGTCGTCTTCTTTGCGCTGTTTTGCTCCTTAGGCATGAGCAACAAGCTTTGTCAGTGCCATCAGATTTACAAAAAATGTTGGGCTAGCGTGAGTTTAAAAATACTAGGGAAACTGGGGATCCATGGCAAAGTTCATCAAGTGTCCATTTCTCAAGTGGTCAAAAACTCTTTCTCTGGTCCATCCGTTGTCTGTATAGGGTCTCGTCAACTTCCTCGTCCAAGGGGGTCTTGTTATCTTGGAGAAAAGCAGAAAAACAGGTGAAAGAAACGGACCGTATAATCGCATTTTCATCACATCCTGGTTTCTATCATTGGGTCATAAATCAAATCCAGGTTAATTACAGTTTCCTCACTCCTCAAGCTCATCACTCTTGTACTTTGTTTGCACCTCATTAAAGCCTGCCCGCATCTAAATATCAATCCAATAGATATAACAACACCTAAGATACATAGGAGAAACTTCCCAACATCCATTATGACTCCTTGAGCCCAGTCTCCCAAACCGGAGAACCAATTTCGCGGGTTCAACCATGACACCCAACCAGTCAGCTCATTACCTACAGCAGCAAGAGTGAGATTGTGTTTTCGGCGAAATTCCCACTTTAACTGGAGGATATCGTCCATCTTTTGGTCTATGACCTCTACCGGATCCTCGGTGCTATTTGTGATATACGTGCAACACTTTATGCCGTACTGTGTTGCCAATGTAACACAGTATCCGCCTGTTACTGCTGTAAGATAATTAAGAACCATTCTATGCTGTACCAGTTCTGTTTTGTAGGCTTGAAGTTCTCTTCCAGTGTATCTAAACGTGTCATCATACATTTCAGTGATATTATCTAACAAATTGGCAAGCGCAGAGATGTATCTATAATTCATCACTCCTCGAGCGGTGCGAGTGAAATCTAACGCCACCAGAACCTGAATCCCGGTGGATTCATGGATTAGGTCAGAGGCCGGATGCTCTAACCTTTCTGACAGTTGTCTTTTAACTCGGTGCTCGTAATGAGTGTGAGTATAAGGAGCTTGGGCACCACGGTGTATGTCTTTCATTTTGTCATGTGACACAGTCATTACTTCAGGCAATACTTTTCCAATATAACACAATCCTTCAGAGCTTGGGGCAAGCCACTTGTACGCCTTTCTCCCGCATATGAAATATGCATCATCGGGGAGAACATAAGGGACGGAGAAGGACATGACCATATTACAAACCTTCCAGGTGAAATCTCCTGACCCTAATTCTTCCATCTGCTTAATGCACGTATCGGGTTGTACGATATGTGCACAGTATCCTGGTGATACTTCTCCAACTCTAGTAATCCTATTTCCTAAGGTATATCTATACCTGAAAGATTTTCCTCTACTGGCTATGTGGCGTACAAGCTCTGTATCTGTAGGCATTCTATCTGCTCTATGCGAGAAGGTCATGGTCAGGTTGCTCCATGACACTTCCCAATTTCCCGGCTGTCGGGGATTGGAGATGTTAAAACATAAGAGGGACCTATCCACATGGTATTGGTGGAGCTTCAAGCTAGGAGGGCTGGAGATGTTAAATCTCCTGTCCACCGGTCTCCCACCATTTAACTCAAGTACCTCCCCTATCGTTAAAGGAAATGGTACTAGCCCTGATTTGCTATGACCCTGAGGTACTTGAGAGCATACCCAACAATCTGTCTCATTTAACACGCTACCCACTAAGGAGTGATAGTCACTCAATGGATGCCGGTCCATATGGTTATTAAAACTGGATTGGCATTATTGTTACCGAGCCTACAGATACAGTTTTCTTTTTGAACTAACAATCCTTCAAAGAAAATGTTTACAGATAACATGGTTGTTAGATCGTGCCCGGTACTCGCCTTTGCTTGGTGGTTGAGTTGCTATTGGAAATTTACACCTCCGTCTCAGTCATCAGGACCTTTCTGGATCCTTTCTCGACCTCACTGGTACTCTCACCGAAACAGACTGCTCTGGTCAACATCATGGTTAACGGAAAAATCCATATCACAGTCTCTTGGGGCAAGTCCATCTTACAGGAGGAGAAAAGAAGAAATTTGTAAAGGGGGTATAAAAAAACAGTTTGAGGGGGAGAGAACTTGTTACGATAATAAGTTCTCTCGTCTTGTTGTTCTTCTTGTTCTGCTGTCCTCTCAAAGGTGCTGTCTCTCAGTCTTCCAAACGAACATTCTGGTGATGCAATATTCCTTCCCAACCGACGATCTTTCTGTAAGGAGCAAAAATCTGGCATTACCATTGGTCCAACTGAGGGGTGACATAGCATCTTTAAACCATGGAAACATGAGTGGGAAGAGAGAGACAACAAAAAAAAAAAAAAAAAAGAGATAGAGAACAATTCATGTGCATATATACATTACATAACTCGACAATAACCATCAATAAGAAAAGAGAAACAAAGCATTTTTAAACATTGTCAACATTAAGAAAACATTGTTAGCATTAGAAAAACATTGTCAGACTTATTAGGCTGTCATATCTATGTGTCTAATGGTCTCCTTGAGCAGTCCCTCCCCACCAGCACCTGCAGTACTCCACTGTCTGTATCTGGCCAGAAATACATTGTGGCGGAGGTCATGCTGGGGTTTGGTAGACTTCTGCAAGGACCAAGTGGATAGGCAATGTGTGAATTCTTACCACTACTCGTCAGAGATGGGGATAGAGAGAGAGAGAAAAAAAAACATTTTTCACAAATACATTTACAACTTTTCACCTGGTCATTCCTGTGTCTTCAGTGAATGACCTCCCACTTTATTAACCGTTACCTCAGGCTTACCATCAGTTCTAATGTTCACCTTTCCTGACTACATATCATGAGTGTAGGCCAGAATTCTTCCTGTCGGATCTCTGATTATAATTTGGTGTGTCCTTACTTTGCTCATTTCTTGGTCTAGGGGGTCTAACTTTATGTGGGCTGTTACAGTTGCTAGCATAATGCCCTTCTCTTCTACAATGGTAACAGATCCTTGGCTTTCTCCAAGTGTCAGTGAACTGGGGTCTTGGCTGATTTGATGCCTCCTCAAACGCTTGGATGCTCATCACCATCAACCGCTTTCCCTGTACCTACCTGATTCCTTGGATACCATGATTATGGTGTTGTCTAGGGGGTTCATATACCTTTTGTGAATCTTTGATCATACACTTAGATCTTTCCTAGGATCTGGGTAATCAGACATGATTGATCTCAATTCTGTCCGGGACCAGGGATGGCGCATTGCACTGTCCTTGACGGGAATGGTTCCCTGATCGTCAGTCTTCCCATTGGGGACTGTGATCACCCTGACAGGACTAAACTCAATTACATCACCTTGTTTTGGTCTTACAATATGGGGTACATTTGTTTGTGCGTGATATAAAACATTGTACGTACCTGTGGACACGACCTCACCTGACCCTCCGTTAGGGGGTTTGATTATTGCCTTTACCGATTTGATCGTGTCCACCTGGATGTCTTGTAGGATGGCTTCTGGAAGAGGTGCCGACATTGTTCTGGGCTCACTTTCTTGTTTGTATTCCTGAGGGAAGTTTGACATGGGGTGCAACTTGCATAGGTTAATAGTTGTACATTCAACAGTATTACAATAATCATTGTTACATTTATTACACTTATTCTTATAATCTATACTACAGTTGCTAAGAGCGTTTTTATTGTTCACCCTTGTGCTTTTCTCTCCGCAATCAACTCCTCCCCTGATGCCATGTCTCTCCCCTCAAGATAAGAGTCAGAAAAGTCAATTGAATCTCTTTGTAATTCACCTTCCTGTTGCCATAACTGCAAATAATCATAATGTTTACTTCGTCTCTTTGTTGGTTCAATGAGACATATCCTCCTCCTTAAATTTTGTAACACTTTTGGGCTAAAGCTGCCTATATTTGGGAACTTCTCCCCATCATGTACAGTCATTCTCTCCCATTCATCACATAAAACTTCTGCGTGATTTCCTCACACATGATGTACCTTGCCGACCCGACTGGTCGGTTCTCTGAATCAACCCGAACCGAGGTTGATCGCCCCCTACCTGAACAACTGGCCCCCATAATCTGCAGGTGTTGCTTACTACTCCTTTGATCTTTATATCACGGTCTTCAGCGAACCCTTACAGCAAACCAAATTATTCAAAATAGGCCGGCGGTGGCGGTTTACCGAGTACCCCACTCACTCGCCCACCTCGACCAATACGACCTGATCACACCGATATGGTGCTGGCGTACTCGATACAGGGCCCTACCAGAAACCTTCTGTTTACTGGAACATATGAGGGTTACCCGCAGGACACTTACTCTTTCCAGTAAAGGTGGGGTTGTTAGATAGTTCCTGAGTGACCAGCGAACTTCCCTTCAAAAATAAAAAATTACACAAATCACGTCAGAATGTACAACTAGCGTTTATGACTTTTGTACGCAAAATGATACTAGTCAGGTTTACTAATGCACACAATGACGTGCGGTACAATCGTTCAGTACATAAACACTACCTGTTATGTACTGAGAGATCAGTGGAATCGAAAATTTCGGCTGCGAATTCCTTCAGCCAGAGCTTATATGGCCTATATGGGTTCTGCACCAACCCCCGGGGTTGTGCCTCTTACCTTTATAGCGGACCTCTTTGTCTCCTTATGACCTCCTGGTCTTGTCTGTACGACCTCCTGGTCTGACCTCCTGGTCTTGTACTGGTCCGCTATACTCTAATGCTCAAATATTATGTTTAACCAGGGATGCCTCCCTAGCCACCGTATATGTCACTTACACGTATGTCCCTTACGAGTACCCGATTTCTTTTTGGTTCAACCTCTAAGTTATATAAACTTATGTGATAAAAACACACTCACTCAACACATGTACACTTTTGTTTCTATATCTATTTCTGCGCAGAAATTTTCTTTAGCCCAGCTGTGTTACCAATTAGGAGCAGGATCTGTTAAACTAAATTTCAGATTTCCAAAAATAGACTTGCGTTATTTATCGCCTGTTGCGCTATTTACCGCTTTGCGCTAACTACCGCTTTTGCGTTAATTATCGTTTTGCGCTAAAATTCAACTTTTCGTGACTTGGGCTACGTGGGCGTAACCGGACGCTCCTTTGCGTAATGTACGCTGCGTGCGTCAGCCTTTGGATTGCGTACGCTAGTCTTTGTTAGAGACACGTGTACGCAAAACAAAGATCCACCGTAACACAATATACTTTTATCAATGTAAACGATCCCTGATCATCTACCGCGTACCCCACTGGCTTTGCCTTATCTCCCAGGCAAACCTGTGTGTTTGTCTACACTTTTAACTATTACCTCTATTCTTAAACTATGAAATAACAGCAAGTCTCTTTTTGCACTTTTCTATCAACTATAAAACTAGCAAACAGGATAGTGATATACGAAAAATGAAATACACAGATGGAAAAGAAATGCAGATATATATATGTATGCGTGCGTATATATGCAAGACAGAAGAAAAATAAACAGTTTTAAAAGACACTAGCGTTTTGTTCTTACCTCCGGTTCCCGGATTCCTTCAGCACTCTTTATCTAAGCGAAGCAGACGCTTATCCCATCAGCACTGCGAGACAACCTTCCGCCCTTTGCTGGGGGATAATGTCTGCTGATCTACCTAGTGCAGATATGTGAAGGACTGGACGGCCCCCAATTAACAAAGCAGAATTCCTTTATGTATTTATAACCCTTTATGAGGTCTAAGAACACTGTACGCTGAATGCGTAAGAAGTACCGTAAAGGTACGCTATAGAGATGAGCGGGTTCGGTTTCTCTGAAACCGAACCCGCACGAACTTCATGTTTTTTTCACGGGTCCGAGCAGACTCGGATCCTCCCGCCTTGCTCGGTTAACCCGAGCGCGCCCGAACGTCATCATGACGCTGTCGGATTCTCGCGAGACTCGGATTCTATATAAGGAGCCGCGCGTCGCCGCCATTTTCACACGTGCATTGAGATTGATAGGGAGAGGACGTGGCTGGCGTCCTCTCCATTAGAAATTAGATTAGAAGAGAGAGAGAGATTGTGCAGAGTCAGACAGAGTTTACCACAGTGACCAGTGCAGTTGTTGTTAGTTAACTTTTATTTATTTTAATATAATATATCCGTTCTCTGCTATATCCGTTCTCTGCCTGAAAAAAAACGATACACAGCAGCAGCCAGTCACACAGTGTGACTCAGTCTGTGTGCACTCAGCTCAGCCCAGTGTGCTGCACATCAATGTATAAAAGGCAAAGCTTATAATAATTGTGGGGGAGACTGGGGAGCACTGCAGGTTGTTATAGCAGGAGCCCCCAGGAGTACATAATATTATATTAATTTAAAATTAAACAGTGCACACTTTTGCTGCAGGAGTGCCACTGCCAGTGTGACTAGTGGTGACCAGTGCCTGACCACCAGTATAGTAGTATATTGTTGTATGTATTGTATACTATCTCTTTATCAACCAGTCTATATTAGCAGCAGACACAGTACAGTGCGGTAGTTCACGGCTGTGGCTACCTCTGTGTCGGCAGTCGGAACTCGGCAGGCAGTCCGTCCATCCATAATTGTATTACAATATATACCACCTAACCGTGGTATTTTTTTTTCTTTCTTTATACCGTCGTCATAGTGTCATACTAGTTGTTACGAGTATACTACTATCTCTTTATCAACCAGTGTACAGTGCGGTAGTTCACGGCTGTGGCTACCTCTGTGTCGGCAGTCGGCAGGCAGTCCGTCCATCCATAATTGTATTATTATTATAATATATACCACCTAACCGTGGTTTTTTTTTCATTCTTTATACCGTCGTCATAGTGTCATACTAGTTGTTACGAGTATACTACTATCTCTTTATCAACCAGTGTACAGTGCGGTAGTTCACGGCTGTGGCTACCTCTGTGTCGGCAGTCGGCAGGCAGTCCGTCCATCCATAATTGTATTATTATTATAATATATACCACCTAACCGTGGTTTTTTTTTCATTCTTTATACCGTCGTCATAGTGTCATACTAGTTGTTACGAGTATACTACTATCTCTTTATCAACCAGTGTACAGTGCGGTAGTTCACGGCTGTGGCTACCTCTGTGTCGGCAGTCGGCAGGCAGTCCGTCCATCCATAATTGTATTATTATTATAATATATACCACCTAACCGTGGTTTTTTTTTCATTCTTTATACCGTCGTCATAGTGTCATACTAGTTGTTACGAGTATACTACTATCTCTTTATCAACCAGTGTACAGTGCGGTAGTTCACGGCTGTGGCTACCTCTGTGTCGGCAGTCGGCAGGCAGTCCGTCCATCCATAATTGTATTATTATTATAATATATACCACCTAACCGTGGTTTTTTTTTCATTCTTTATACCGTCGTCATAGTGTCATACTAGTTGTTACGAGTATACTACTATCTCTTTATCAACCAGTGTACAGTGCGGTAGTTCACGGCTGTGGCTACCTCTGTGTCGGCAGTCGGCAGGCAGTCCGTCCATCCATAATTGTATTATTATTATAATATATACCACCTAACTGTGGTATTTTTTTTTCTTTCTTTATACCGTCGTCATAGTGTCATACTAGTTGTTACGAGTATACTACTATCTCTTTATCAACCAGTGTACAGTGCGGTAGTTCACGGCTGTGGCTACCTCTGTGTCGGCAGTCGGCAGGCAGTCCGTCCATCCATAATTGTATTATTATTATAATATATACCACCTAACCGTGGTTTTTTTTTCATTCTTTATACCGTCGTCATAGTGTCATACTAGTTGTTACGAGTATACTACTATCTCTTTATCAACCAGTGTACAGTGCGGTAGTTCACGGCTGTGGCTACCTCTGTGTCGGCAGTCGGCAGGCAGTCCGTCCATCCATAATTGTATTATTATTATAATATATACCACCTAACCGTGGTTTTTTTTTCATTCTTTATACCGTCGTCATAGTGTCATACTAGTTGTTACGAGTATACTACTATCTCTTTATCAACCAGTGTACAGTGCGGTAGTTCACGGCTGTGGCTACCTCTGTGTCGGCAGTCGGCAGGCAGTCCGTCCATCCATAATTGTATTATTATTATAATATATACCACCTAACTGTGGTATTTTTTTTTCTTTCTTTATACCGTCGTCATAGTGTCATACTAGTTGTTACGAGTATACTACTATCTCTTTATCAACCAGTGTACAGTGCGGTAGTTCACGGCTGTGGCTACCTCTGTGTCGGCAGTCGGCAGGCAGTCCGTCCATCCATAATTGTATTATTATTATAATATATACCACCTAACCGTGGTTTTTTTTTCATTCTTTATACCGTCGTCATAGTGTCATACTAGTTGTTACGAGTATACTACTATCTCTTTATCAACCAGTGTACAGTGCGGTAGTTCACGGCTGTGGCTACCTCTGTGTCGGCAGTCGGCAGGCAGTCCGTCCATCCATAATTGTATTATTATTATAATATATACCACCTAACCGTGGTTTTTTTTTCATTCTTTATACCGTCGTCATAGTGTCATACTAGTTGTTACGAGTATACTACTATCTCTTTATCAACCAGTGTACAGTGCGGTAGTTCACGGCTGTGGCTACCTCTGTGTCGGCAGTCGGCAGGCAGTCCGTCCATCCATAATTGTATTATTATTATAATATATACCACCTAACCGTGGTTTTTTTTTCATTCTTTATACCGTCGTCATAGTGTCATACTAGTTGTTACGAGTATACTACTATCTCTTTATCAACCAGTGTACAGTGCGGTAGTTCACGGCTGTGGCTACCTCTGTGTCGGCAGTCGGCAGGCAGTCCGTCCATCCATAATTGTATTATTATTATAATATATACCACCTAACTGTGGTATTTTTTTTTCTTTCTTTATACCGTCGTCATAGTGTCATACTAGTTGTTACGAGTATACTACTATCTCTTTATCAACCAGTGTACAGTGCGGTAGTTCACGGCTGTGGCTACCTCTGTGTCGGCAGTCGGCAGGCAGTCCGTCCATCCATAATTGTATTATTATTATAATATATACCACCTAACCGTGGTTTTTTTTTCATTCTTTATACCGTCGTCATAGTGTCATACTAGTTGTTACGAGTATACTACTATCTCTTTATCAACCAGTGTACAGTGCGGTAGTTCACGGCTGTGGCTACCTCTGTGTCGGCAGTCGGCAGGCAGTCCGTCCATCCATAATTGTATTATTATTATAATATATACCACCTAACCGTGGTTTTTTTTTCATTCTTTATACCGTCGTCATAGTGTCATACTAGTTGTTACGAGTATACTACTATCTCTTTATCAACCAGTGTACAGTGCGGTAGTTCACGGCTGTGGCTACCTCTGTGTCGGCAGTCGGCAGGCAGTCCGTCCATCCATAATTGTATTATTATTATAATATATACCACCTAACCGTGGTTTTTTTTTCATTCTTTATACCGTCGTCATAGTGTCATACTAGTTGTTACGAGTATACTACTATCTCTTTATCAACCAGTGTACAGTGCGGTAGTTCACGGCTGTGGCTACCTCTGTGTCGGCAGTCGGCAGGCAGTCCGTCCATCCATAATTGTATTATTATTATAATATATACCACCTAACCGTGGTTTTTTTTTTCATTCTTTATACCGTCGTCATAGTGTCATACTAGTTGTTACGAGTATACTACTATCTCTTTATCAACCAGTGTACAGTGCGGTAGTTCACGGCTGTGGCTACCTCTGTGTCGGCAGTCGGCAGGCAGTCCGTCCATCCATAATTGTATTATTATTATAATATATACCACCTAACTGTGGTATTTTTTTTTCTTTCTTTATACCGTCGTCATAGTGTCATACTAGTTGTTACGAGTATACTACTATCTCTTTATCAACCAGTGTACAGTGCGGTAGTTCACGGCTGTGGCTACCTCTGTGTCGGCAGTCGGCAGGCAGTCCGTCCATCCATAATTGTATTATTATTATAATATATACCACCTAACAGTGGTTTTTTTTTCATTCTTTATACCGTCGTCATAGTGTCATACTAGTTGTTACGAGTATACTACTATCTCTTTATCAACCAGTGTACAGTGCGGTAGTTCACGGCTGTGGCTACCTCTGTGTCGGCAGTCGGCAGGCAGTCCGTCCATCCATAATTGTATTATTATTATAATATATACCACCTAACCGTGGTTTTTTTTTCATTCTTTATACCGTCGTCATAGTGTCATACTAGTTGTTACGAGTATACTACTATCTCTTTATCAACCAGTGTACAGTGCGGTAGTTCACGGCTGTGGCTACCTCTGTGTCGGCAGTCGGCAGGCAGTCCGTCCATCCATAATTGTATTATTATTATAATATATACCACCTAACCGTGGTTTTTTTTTTCATTCTTTATACCGTCGTCATAGTGTCATACTAGTTGTTACGAGTATACTACTATCTCTTTATCAACCAGTGTACAGTGCGGTAGTTCACGGCTGTGGCTACCTCTGTGTCGGCAGTCGGCAGGCAGTCCGTCCATCCATAATTGTATTATTATTATAATATATACCACCTAACTGTGGTATTTTTTTTTCTTTCTTTATACCGTCGTCATAGTGTCATACTAGTTGTTACGAGTATACTACTATCTCTTTATCAACCAGTGTACAGTGCGGTAGTTCACGGCTGTGGCTACCTCTGTGTCGGCAGTCGGCAGGCAGTCCGTCCATCCATAATTGTATTATTATTATAATATATACCACCTAACCGTGGTTTTTTTTTCATTCTTTATACCGTCGTCATAGTGTCATACTAGTTGTTACGAGTATACTACTATCTCTTTATCAACCAGTGTACAGTGCGGTAGTTCACGGCTGTGGCTACCTCTGTGTCGGCAGTCGGCAGGCAGTCCGTCCATCCATAATTGTATTATTATTATAATATATACCACCTAACCGTGGTTTTTTTTTCATTCTTTATACCGTCGTCATAGTGTCATACTAGTTGTTACGAGTATACTACTATCTCTTTATCAACCAGTGTACAGTGCGGTAGTTCACGGCTGTGGCTACCTCTGTGTCGGCAGTCGGCAGGCAGTCCGTCCATCCATAATTGTATTATTATTATAATATATACCACCTAACCGTGGTTTTTTTTTCATTCTTTATACCGTCGTCATAGTGTCATACTAGTTGTTACGAGTATACTACTATCTCTTTATCAACCAGTGTACAGTGCGGTAGTTCACGGCTGTGGCTACCTCTGTGTCGGCAGTCGGCAGGCAGTCCGTCCATCCATAATTGTATTATTATTATAATATATACCACCTAACCGTGGTTTTTTTTTCATTCTTTATACCGTCGTCATAGTGTCATACTAGTTGTTACGAGTATACTACTATCTCTTTATCAACCAGTGTACAGTGCGGTAGTTCACGGCTGTGGCTACCTCTGTGTCGGCAGTCGGCAGGCAGTCCGTCCATCCATAATTGTATTATTATTATAATATATACCACCTAACCGTGGTTTTTTTTTCATTCTTTATACCGTCGTCATAGTGTCATACTAGTTGTTACGAGTATACTACTATCTCTTTATCAACCAGTGTACAGTGCGGTAGTTCACGGCTGTGGCTACCTCTGTGTCGGCAGTCGGCAGGCAGTCCGTCCATCCATAATTGTATTATTATTATAATATATACCACCTAACTGTGGTATTTTTTTTTCTTTCTTTATACCGTCGTCATAGTGTCATACTAGTTGTTACGAGTATACTACTATCTCTTTATCAACCAGTGTACAGTGCGGTAGTTCACGGCTGTGGCTACCTCTGTGTCGGCAGTCGGCAGGCAGTCCGTCCATCCATAATTGTATTATTATTATAATATATACCACCTAACCGTGGTTTTTTTTTCATTCTTTATACCGTCGTCATAGTGTCATACTAGTTGTTACGAGTATACTACTATCTCTTTATCAACCAGTGTACAGTGCGGTAGTTCACGGCTGTGGCTACCTCTGTGTCGGCAGTCGGCAGGCAGTCCGTCCATCCATAATTGTATTATTATTATAATATATACCACCTAACCGTGGTTTTTTTTTCATTCTTTATACCGTCGTCATAGTGTCATACTAGTTGTTACGAGTATACTACTATCTCTTTATCAACCAGTGTACAGTGCGGTAGTTCACGGCTGTGGCTACCTCTGTGTCGGCAGTCGGCAGGCAGTCCGTCCATCCATAATTGTATTATTATTATAATATATACCACCTAACTGTGGTATTTTTTTTTCTTTCTTTATACCGTCGTCATAGTGTCATACTAGTTGTTACGAGTATACTACTATCTCTTTATCAACCAGTGTACAGTGCGGTAGTTCACGGCTGTGGCTACCTCTGTGTCGGCAGTCGGCAGGCAGTCCGTCCATCCATAATTGTATTATTATTATAATATATACCACCTAACTGTGGTATTTTTTTTCTTTCTTTATACCGTCGTCATAGTGTCATACTAGTTGTTACGAGTATACTACTATCTCTTTATCAACCAGTGTACAGTGCGGTAGTTCACGGCTGTGGCTACCTCTGTGTCGGCAGTCGGCAGGCAGTCCGTCCATCCATAATTGTATTATTATTATAATATATACCACCTAACCGTGGTTTTTTTTTCATTCTTTATACCGTCGTCATAGTGTCATACTAGTTGTTACGAGTATACTACTATCTCTTTATCAACCAGTGTACAGTGCGGTAGTTCACGGCTGTGGCTACCTCTGTGTCGGCAGTCGGCAGGCAGTCCGTCCATCCATAATTGTATTATTATTATAATATATACCACCTAACTGTGGTATTTTTTTTCATTCTTTATACCGTCGTCATAGTGTCATACTAGTTGTTACGAGTATACTACTATCTCTTTATCAACCAGTGTACAGTGCGGTAGTTCACGGCTGTGGCTACCTCTGTGTCGGCAGTCGGCAGGCAGTCCGTCCATCCATAATTGTATTATTATTATAATATATACCACCTAACCGTGGTTTTTTTTTCATTCTTTATACCGTCGTCATAGTGTCATACTAGTTGTTACGAGTATACTACTATCTCTTTATCAACCAGTGTACAGTGCGGTAGTTCACGGCTGTGGCTACCTCTGTGTCGGCAGTCGGCAGGCAGTCCGTCCATCCATAATTGTATTATTATTATAATATATACCACCTAACCGTGGTTTTTTTTTCATTCTTTATACCGTCGTCATAGTGTCATACTAGTTGTTACGAGTATACTACTATCTCTTTATCAACCAGTGTACAGTGCGGTAGTTCACGGCTGTGGCTACCTCTGTGTCGGCAGTCGGCAGGCAGTCCGTCCATCCATAATTGTATTATTATTATAATATATACCACCTAACCGTGGTTTTTTTTTCATTCTTTATACCGTCGTCATAGTGTCATACTAGTTGTTACGAGTATACTACTATCTCTTTATCAACCAGTGTACAGTGCGGTAGTTCACGGCTGTGGCTACCTCTGTGTCGGCAGTCGGCAGGCAGTCCGTCCATCCATAATTGTATTATTATTATAATATATACCACCTAACCGTGGTTTTTTTTTCATTCTTTATACCGTCGTCATAGTGTCATACTAGTTGTTACGAGTATACTACTATCTCTTTATCAACCAGTGTACAGTGCGGTAGTTCACGGCTGTGGCTACCTCTGTGTCGGCAGTCGGCAGGCAGTCCGTCCATCCATAATTGTATTATTATTATAATATATACCACCTAACTGTGGTATTTTTTTTTCTTTCTTTATACCGTCGTCATAGTGTCATACTAGTTGTTACGAGTATACTACTATCTCTTTATCAACCAGTGTACAGTGCGGTAGTTCACGGCTGTGGCTACCTCTGTGTCGGCAGTCGGCAGGCAGTCCGTCCATCCATAATTGTATTATTATTATAATATATACCACCTAACCGTGGTTTTTTTTTCATTCTTTATACCGTCGTCATAGTGTCATACTAGTTGTTACGAGTATACTACTATCTCTTTATCAACCAGTGTACAGTGCGGTAGTTCACGGCTGTGGCTACCTCTGTGTCGGCAGTCGGCAGGCAGTCCGTCCATCCATAATTGTATTATTATTATAATATATACCACCTAACCGTGGTTTTTTTTTTCATTCTTTATACCGTCGTCATAGTGTCATACTAGTTGTTACGAGTATACTACTATCTCTTTATCAACCAGTGTACAGTGCGGTAGTTCACGGCTGTGGCTACCTCTGTGTCGGCAGTCGGCAGGCAGTCCGTCCATCCATAATTGTATTATTATTATAATATATACCACCTAACTGTGGTATTTTTTTTCTTTCTTTATACCGTCGTCATAGTGTCATACTAGTTGTTACGAGTATACTACTATCTCTTTATCAACCAGTGTACAGTGCGGTAGTTCACGGCTGTGGCTACCTCTGTGTTGGCAGTCGGCAGGCAGTCCGTCCATCCATAATTGTATTATTATTATAATATATACCACCTAACTGTGGTATTTTTTTTTCTTTCTTTATACCGTCGTCATAGTGTCATACTAGTTGTTACGAGTATACTACTATCTCTTTATCAACCAGTGTACAGTGCGGTAGTTCACGGCTGTGGCTACCTCTGTGTCGGCAGTCGGCAGGCAGTCCGTCCATCCATAATTGTATTATTATTATAATATATACCACCTAACCGTGGTTTTTTTTTCATTCTTTATACCGTCGTCATAGTGTCATACTAGTTGTTACGAGTATACTACTATCTCTTTATCAACCAGTGTACAGTGCGGTAGTTCACGGCTGTGGCTACCTCTGTGTCGGCAGTCGGCAGGCAGTCCGTCCATCCATAATTGTATTATTATTATAATATATACCACCTAACTGTGGTATTTTTTTTCTTTCTTTATACCGTCGTCATAGTGTCATACTAGTTGTTACGAGTATACTACTATCTCTTTATCAACCAGTGTACAGTGCGGTAGTTCACGGCTGTGGCTACCTCTGTGTCGGCAGTCGGCAGGCAGTCCGTCCATCCATAATTGTATTATTATTATAATATATACCACCTAACCGTGGTTTTTTTTTCATTCTTTATACCGTCGTCATAGTGTCATACTAGTTGTTACGAGTATACTACTATCTCTTTATCAACCAGTGTACAGTGCGGTAGTTCACGGCTGTGGCTACCTCTGTGTCGGCAGTCGGCAGGCAGTCCGTCCATCCATAATTGTATTATTATTATAATATATACCACCTAACTGTGGTATTTTTTTTTCATTCTTTATACCGTCGTCATAGTGTCATACTAGTTGTTACGAGTATACTACTATCTCTTTATCAACCAGTGTACAGTGCGGTAGTTCACGGCTGTGGCTACCTCTGTGTCGGCAGTCGGCAGGCAGTCCGTCCATCCATAATTGTATTATTATTATAATATATACCACCTAACCGTGGTTTTTTTTTCATTCTTTATACCGTCGTCATAGTGTCATACTAGTTGTTACGAGTATACTACTATCTCTTTATCAACCAGTGTACAGTGCGGTAGTTCACGGCTGTGGCTACCTCTGTGTCGGCAGTCGGCAGGCAGTCCGTCCATCCATAATTGTATTATTATTATAATATATACCACCTAACCGTGGTTTTTTTTTCATTCTTTATACCGTCGTCATAGTGTCATACTAGTTGTTACGAGTATACTACTATCTCTTTATCA